>NW_017307163.1:382667-420155 GCF_000935625.1 Nanorana parkeri | reverse complement strand
TATATATATATATATATTTGACTTGCTACCCGTTATACTTTGTAGGACTGGGGTATTCCTGCTAAGTTACAATTTTAAGAAGGGGCCCAAGAATGTATTTTTCCTGATTCCTATATTTTCCTATATGTGTAACAATGACCCCAGCAGGAGCCTCTGGTAATTTTGGGTTCTCCTACCTGGCTTCTACCCAACTCCTCTACAACACTCCACAATCCCTTCTCTAGCTCAGCTTCTTGTCAGGTTTCTAAACCAGCAGGAACGTAGGCCTCTGGGCCCACAGCACATATCACATGTTGAGGCCAGCCTCTGACAGCAAATCATCACACAGGCCTTCTCACTGGGTGTAGCTGCTTCCAAATATTTATCTCCTCAGGGATTTGGGTCAGATACATATTCATAACCTATGATTATGCCTCCTACAAAAAAGCTTGCTGGAGCCGCTTCCCAGCAAAAGGTGCAACCAATCAACTCACTAAAAAAACCTGCACAACAAAGAAAAGTAGATGCTCAGATTACAGTCCACCTTATAAAACACACTAAATTTAATAGAGACACAACTGCAGAAGGCAGGGATGCTACACTTGCAATATCCATTGGAATCTTCATTAATTAATAAACAGGACATAAAATCAGCTACCAAGTTTACGTGCTTCAGTGGTTCCTGTCCTTAATCATAGCTGTGATTTAAGAGACACTGTCACTTTGAGCATACAAGATTCCAAGGATTGCTGCTGTGAATGTTTGAACTTTATACTGGGAATGGACAACGCGCACAATTCCACACGGCAACTTTGGTATCGATGGTGGCAGATTTCTCATAGAGGCTGATTAACAGTATAAAACCTCCCTGCATTTGTGATTACATTGAATGCTAGCAGCTTGAGTTTCTGCAGTGATCCATCTTCTTAGGCTGCATTCGAACCACCAGTAGCAGCAAGATTGTGTGACATGATTTTAGA
Organism: Nanorana parkeri; assembly: GCF_000935625.1. Classification (NCBI taxonomy): domain Eukaryota; kingdom Metazoa; phylum Chordata; class Amphibia; order Anura; family Dicroglossidae; genus Nanorana; species Nanorana parkeri. Next base: position 419,196 of record NW_017307163.1, on the reverse strand, counting down.
GATAATGCAATGACACTTGCACAATTTATCTGTGTAAGTAAAGCCATTTACTGTATCTTAATGTATTTATTGCAGGGGTTGCTCTATTAAATTATGTCTTTAATTTGAGTCCTCGACTTTGCCATTAATACATGTTACTTAACCACCTCCTGTCTGGCCGTTGTAATTAAATGGCCGGACAGCGGCTTCTTGAACGTCCCATCCCACCCCACTCGTGCCCGCCGCCAGGCGGCACGCACGAGCGGGAAATCAGCCTGGAATGTAAACAGGCAGCGATGGCTGTTCACATAGAAGCGTTTGGGCGTCTCTAGAGACGCCTAATCACTTGTAAAATGCGTGCGGGTGTGCGCCCCCTCCGTTGCAGCCACTGTTGGCGATCCCAAGCTCCGCTGTTCCTGGTGCGAGCCCGGGACCAGCACAGCAGCTCTGCGGCCGGAGATGAAACGGAGCTCAGTACACAAGCTCCATTTGATCTCCTCTTCGGAATGCAGGAAGTGATGTGTATTACATCACTTCTGCATTCCGCTGTCACTCTCCAGTACAGAAACCGGAGAAAAGCTGGTGAAGCAAGTGTTTGCTTCATCAGCTTCTCTGGGGGTCCCTAGGTGACATTAGGGGTCTTAAAGACCCCTGATGTCTCCATAAAGAGCACCTGACACTGAAAATTGGCTATCACAAAGGGGGCTTGTTAGTCCCCTATGTGATAGCAATAAAGCTAAGTAAAAAAAAAAATAAGGTTTTTAAAATATTAGTAAAAAAAATATAAAAAAATTAAAAGTCACATATAAAAGGTAATAAAAAGATTGCATCCATTTTGCCGCACATGTTACATATCGTCGCAAACGTCGCAGTGAGAGCAATAATTTTAGGACCATCAATCACTGATAACACTAAACTGATGAGCGGTAAAAGCTTTTAAATCGTCGCCTATGGCCAATTTTGGGTATGGTCTTTTTTGCGAGTTCGCGGGCGCACGCAATTTTAAAGCTTGACATGTTTGATGTCTATTTACCCGACGTGACCTTGTCTTTTATATTTTGCCAAACATTTGGGTAATAATAATTGTTTAACATAACGTAGGGAAAACAGGGTTTTTTCCGAAATTTTCTGTACTTTTTTCATTATTTAGTAAAAAATAAAAACCCCAGTGGTGATTAAATACGGGGGGAAAAAAACTCTATCTGTCCCCAAAAAATGGTATAAAATTAATTTCAGTACAGCGTTGCATGACGGAATAAATTTCAGTCAAAGTACCGCAGCGCTGAATACTGAAAAATGGCCTGGACAGGAAGGGGGTGTAAACACCCTGTTCAGCAAGTGGTTAATTAAGAAAAATATAATTTTTTAAACGCCTACCACATATATGGCCCTCATGGACTATATCTGAATAGCCCTGTCCTTGGCTAGCTTATTTTTTCTACCCCAAACAAACCTTCATTGTATTTGTATTGATCAAAGCTCTGAAGAAGGGGGACTGAAAGCATGTAAAGCATTAGCAGTGGGACTCTGTGAGGAGAACAGTCTCCTGAGTGTCTCCTCAATCTCTCCATCTGTTACATCCACAGCAGCTATTCAATCAAGGACTGTCAGTTCATTTTAATGTTTTGTCATACTGCCTTATTTGAAAGGCGCCTGGTTGTTTTTTGTTTTTCTATATAGCCTTCTGGACTCCCTGACTAGAACGGGGGCAGCCTCTACTGGATGCACAGTGAAGGGTTCTGGCTTCCTGGCACTGGTTGGTGTATTGCATTTTTTGGATTTGTATCACTGTTTGAATTCTAAAAGAGCAATAATTCAAAATGTACTGCTAGGCTTGACTACCCTGTACCAATGCTACATGCTTTCATTATGTTTAATAGCTGTATGGAAATGGGGGATTTTGTGCAGATTTGCCTACAGCTCAGTTGTAAGCAGCAAAATAAAATCATAATTTCAGATAACGGCATCTTTTTATTTCTGGAACCTTGAGAGAATGAACAAAGCATCAAGACTGAATAAAGAACATGAGGCTGCATTTTTCTTGTCTCATTTCAGCAAAGATAAATATATTGGATATCTGAAATCTCAAGTAATTTAAATAGCGGTATTCTGAGCAAGTGGGAAAGGGGAAAAAAAGACAGACACACTTTAGATATATTGCAAGCAATAAAATATAACAAAATGTTCCACAAAACTATGCAGGTACTGACTAGTCAGAGTGTAATGTGAAATACTCAAGGCTATTTACTAAATTGGCATTATGGAGGAACTATTCTCTAAAGCAAGCACTCCAGTTAAATACACAGTTTGCACTCATTAAAGTAATCTCATGAAAGAAATATGGGGGATAACATTGCTAATTTATTTTTAAAATGTTAGTTGCCTGGCTGTGGATGTAATACTTCTGAATCACTGACACAGAATAAGTATGCAGAAAATGAAAGTTTGTGAAAATTTAGAAATCCCTATATCTATACATGCGCTAAGTTACATAATAAGTCAGGTTTAAAAGCATTTCTATTGAGTTCAATCAAATGACAAAATAAATAAATTAAAAACCTGTGTCCTCAAAAGCCTAAACCACAACTGAAGCAGAGGAAGGTAAAAAAGATTTATAAAGAATTGTCCTATATGTTCAAACTGGGGCAACTTTCCTTCCTGATCCCCTAAGGCAGGGCGCAAAATTTCCACTCGCCCCCTCGCAATTTGCGAGTGAAAATTGCGTAGGGGCAAGTGGAAATGAAGCCATTGAGTCAGGCACTCAACTCCTGGAGGGACTCCTGGACCTTCTCGGGGAGGCTTCTCTCCTCCTCACCGACATGATGACAGCGATCCCTCGTCCGTCCGTCCCGGGGAGGAGATCGGAGCCGCTGTCATCCTGTCAGTTTCAGGATGACAGCGGCTCTGTGCGTGGCAGAGCGGGGGATTGGTAAATATCAGTGATATTTACGGATCCTCCATGTGAGAAGGACAAACACTGGAGCGATCGTCTGATCACTCCAGTGTTTATAAATAACTGGGGACACATAGTACTAGATGTCCCCAGTTATGAATGAACAGGCTGAGATTTACATCACAGCCTGTTCATTCAAGATTTCCTCAATGTGGAGAAGCACTCAGTACAGAGGCTCCTCCCCATTCCCCAAAGCCCCCGAACAGTAAAAAAATAAATACATAATAATTTTTTAAAAAAAGTATAATAAAAAAATTTACAAAAATTATTTAAAAAAAGTGAAAACTGCCCCCCCCCCTCCCCCACACACACACACACATATTATTAGACATGTGCGAAGACTAAAAATGAATTTCAGTTGAAATGTGTAATGCTCTGTGTGTTGTGCTGTGGCTGTAGGCTGTATGTGTGTTGTGCTGTGTGCGCATTGTGCCCTGTGTGTGTTTGTGTTATGCAGGGCAACTGGTGGCGAGTAACTTTGAAGGCCTGGCTAGTAGGTAGGAAATTTTGAGCCCTGCCTTAAGGCAATCAAATAATCCCTGGATCAACAACCTACAGTATTATTACATATACATAATAATAGCCAGTTATAGTTTGTGCATTATCAGACACATCAAGCCTTTTTAAACAATCTGCAGGGTTGGCTAGAACTAACTCCTGTTGTAGTATATTACACAGTTTCACAGATCGTACTGTAAAGAGGACTTTTCATATGTAGAGTATACGCCTCTCTTCCTCCAGGTGCAAAGAGTGCCCCATTGTTATTTGCAATGATCTTAAAGTGAACAAGTTTACTATATAGGCCACTTAAGTATTTATACAATGTAATAATATCTTCCTTAATTGCCTTTTCTCAAAGGAGAATACATGACAGGGTAAGACATAAGCTATCAGACTACACATAGATTGCTACAGCCACTTCCCATTCTAAATGCCCGTACCCAATAATAGACCACACCAAGTTGGATATAAAATGGCTGTAGCAGCCGTTTATTTAAATATAAGAACTTTATAACAGAATTGAATATAAAACATTCAATCATACCAGTTTCAAGACAATGGATTCCTATCAATATGGCTGAGGTCCGTGAAGGCACCATTGGTCTCCTACCGTAGAGCTCTGCATACCACTTAACCAACTGGCCCCTAGCCGCAACTCGCCGACTCAGGGACAACATAGTACATAACTGCAGAGACCTCCTACTCTCAGTCTTTGACCCTTCTCCGCAGGACCTGCCATAGCAACAAGGGGGAGACCTCACCCTTGGATGCAACCCCACACCCGCAGTGCCCTGTGAATGCCATCCTCCATACCCAAAAACTAGGGATGCACAGATACTTTTCGGGTACCAGTGCAGATACTTGGCATTTTCGTGAGAACTACCAGGGTTTCAGCGGCTGCAGCTGGGACCTGGCTCTGGCTCTCCACCACTGTCCTGAAATCATTAGTCTGTATTGATTTAGAAAAACTGCCGCATGACAATAAACAAAAATTTATCAGTACTCATACTTGTAAGTACTCGGCAAGTACCAGTACTCGTACTCGCAAAACTGGTATCTGTGCATCCCTTTATTTATATTTATAAAAACAAAATCGTACATTAAAACAGAGATGTACAAATCCCAGGAGCTCCGTGTGCTCCGTACAAATGACAGCTGCCTCCTAATTTTTGAATTTTTCTCTAGTCTAGTCTTGGAGCTCAAAAGTATCGGTACATGTACTCGTACTTGTACCGAGTACTGTACTTGGTATCTGTGCAACCCTACCAAAAACCACATGTCTGTTCCAACAGCATTCATATGCACACCATCACCCCTTAGGTACTGCCACGTATCAACCTCAAGTTCCCAATGTCGCACCACAATACCTACATTCCTAGCTATAAACCGCACCCACCTCCTTATTGACCTTAATACGTGGTTTGTTTAACCGGTCAACCGACCGAGCCAAACGCCAAGAGGTGCGAGCCACAATTTCTGAACACACTATAATCATGCCAGGAAAGGATGCACGGAGCCGCACATAGTCATACTTCGAATGAGTTCGCGCATGGAGCGTAGACCGAAGTCATTACTGCCCACGTGAAGGAGAAGGATGTCCGGCACCCTGTCTAGCCTGGCATACCTGTGAACCTCATGTACGACCCGACTCCACAACATCCCAGGGAAACCTAACCATCGCACCTTAGCAACTTTCCTGTGGATGCCGAGCTGTCTGCCATCGGGACGGACATCCGCGCGGTGGGCCCCCCACACCACATACGAATGACCCAAGATCCAGACGAGACCAGGACCTGAAAATAAACAAACACCATAACAGGCAAACATGTGACAAATGCACCAAAATAACACAGCAGACAAATGTTAATGCACCGACTTAACACAGACTACCAATTAAACTAAATGAGGATGAATGTACAAACGGTACCTGCTAGATTCCCATAGTCCCAATACACTTCACAACAGCTTCCTCAAGGCCTCAACTGGCAGCCTCTGTGGCGGCACCAATGCAAAAAAGAATGTGAAGAGAAAAACTTAGTGTTGAAACTAAACAATTCCTGGCTAAACAATTCCTGAAAACAGAAATAAATTGGAACTTAGATCGGGGAGTGCCATCGACGTGCACTAAGAAGGATCCGTCACCCGGGGGGCGAACCATCGCGAAGCTTTGGACTGCCAAGACTGGACAAAGCAAAGAACCCCGGACACTATGAAGTACCACCCACCTGCCTTTGCTTAATTGATCTGTCTTAGATTGGCGTATGAAAAGCTTGACGGAATCCGGCATAATCAATACTTTGGTACGTAAAATGCCCCCTTCTACCCGTTTGGAAGGGCTGACCAATTCGCTAATTCTATGTGCCCCTAAAAACGCCAAAATAAATACGACCCTGAGACACCTCAAACTTTGAAGAACAGCAGAGGGGAAGTTGGTCTAAAACATTTCGTAACAAAGATAAGGTGACCGGGCGACAGTCGTCCGACCGCTGTCGGCCCCTATGGAGGCCCTTCACTACCTGACGCACAACAAAGTCTTTGGTCAAATCCCGAAAGCCCAACAATTTGAATAAGAATGCCAAACCAGATAACTTACGGTTCATAGTAGCCACTGATACGCCCTGCAACCAGTTACGCCCGATAAAGTAAAGAAGCAAATCCGTGCCCCCATTGACCAAGGCGAACTCACCTGTTTCCTGCACTAGCAGAAGCCACTCCCGCCACACCTTAGTGTAGGCTGCCCAGGTTTGAGAACTCACCGACCCACGCAGAAGTCCTGAGATGACTGCAAAGACAGTTTCCACAGATGTTGAGGACAAGGAACCCCACGTTGCTTCGCTCCCGGCGCCAACATACGGAACTTGTCTCACTGAAAACGAGACAATGAGTCAGCCAAGGTATTAGAGACTCCAGGCAGATTCACAGCATAAATAAAAGTATTCAGCGTCAAGCAGGGCAGCACCAAATAGCGCAGTAAGCGAATGACAGGGGGAGAGGAAGCCATGATTTTGTTAATAGCTTGTACGACCCCCAAATTACCTGAGGAACCCACCACGTCCGTGACCCATTGCAATGCGCAATGCGCGTCCGCATTGCTGACAGGGCCCTCCAGCCATAAAGAACGACCGTTAAAAGAATCCAAAAAGAATTTCCAAACTAGCAAGTCCGCTTTGTCTTCCTTGGACAGACGCACAAAGTGTCCTGGCCTCCTAACTTCAGCCGTAGCGGCGGACAAACGACGGCAAAAAACCCTGCCTATAGGCATAATCCTACATGCGAAGTTCAGCTTACCTAGGAGGGATTGCACATTTCGCAATTGGATCTTATTCCTACCACTGGCGGCCTGAACCTCAGCTCTCAAGTCCAACAGTTTGTCCAGTGGCAAACGGCATTCCATGGCCTGGGTATCAATCACGATACCCAGGAAACTAATTTCCGTAGTCGGTCCTTCTGTCTTTTCTTGGGACAGTGGAACACCAAAACGGGATGTAATGTGCTGCAAAGTAGCCAATAACACAGCACAGGAACGCGATTTGGAGGGGCCAATACAAAGGAAATAGTCTAAGTAGTGAATTACCGAATTGATCCCCGAAATCTCCCTGACCACCTATTCCAAAAATGAACTGAAAGTTTCGAACAACGCACATGAGATTGAGCAGCCCTAAGGCAGACACTTGTCCAAAAAATAGGATCCCTGCCACTGTCAACCCAACAGAGATAAACTATCAGGATGGACAGGTAGTAGCCTGAAGGCCGACTCAATGTCTGATTTCGCAAGAAGAGAACCCTTTCCATACCGTCGAACCCACGCTACTGCGGCATCAAAAGATGTATAGGAGACTGCACATACTGCTGGGTCAATCGCATCATTCACGATCCCCCTTTGGGACAAATGATGGATCAAACTAAATTTGTGAGGTTCCTTCTGTGGAACCACCCCGAGAGGAGATACGACCAGATCCCTCAATGGTGCGGAAGAAAAGGGGCCCTCCATGCGACCCAAACTGGCCTCGTTCACCAACTTCTGGGAAACAACGGTGAGATGCTAAAGAGCAGATTTTAAATTTTTAGCGAAAGGAGGTACTACAGTCATAGAACTGGGAATTCGAAAGTCTTCGGTAAAACCTGACTCCAAAAGTGAAGCCGCCACCCGGTCAGGATATCTATTTAGGAAGGAACGCATCCTTTCCACCCTCACCGGAGTCGTCCTTGTTACCTGAAGCCTCGCCGGCACGCCCTCTTCCCTGCTTAAAACATCTGGACAGGGAGTGACTACCCCCGCATCTCCCTGGGGCTCCGACCTAGGCTGAGGATTCCTCCCAGGCCTGCTGACCTTTGGCGCAGTGGCACGCTTTGCAAGAGGGCCTGGAGGGTCCCTAGAGGGGCTCCTAACATGGCGCTGAGCACCAGAAACTGTAGGATGGGCAGGGGAATAGCGCTCTGGAGGCCTGGACCTCCTAGCACGTGGTACCTGCACTTCTTGAGGAGGTTGTGGGTCCCTGAACAAATTAGATATTTGTTCTTGAAGCCAAGCTGAACCGTTCACATCTGCAGCTGCTTTTAATTGCTATAATAAGCCTGCTAAATCAGCCATTTTGCTTTAAAGATCAATGAGAAGCAGACCAGACAAGTGAGATCACCGTGTGGCAACGCTGGACTGACTGGCCGCCCCTCCGCCCCCTCAGACCACCGTAGAGACTCTTCCTGGCTAAACCAAATTGGCCAATCAAGGGTAAGAGACCAGCCCATACACCCCCCATCACCTTAACCCTTTCTATCCTGATGCCCTGTCATGTGGTCCTTTCGCCTATTCTTTTCTGTCTTTTGCTCCAGGACTTTCTTTCAGTTCAGTTATTCTTTTCCTTTGATTTGCTGCAATTTCATATGCTCAATAGTTTGCCTGTCTTTGCATGAAGTGCGGTTATGCATAGGTGGACACAACTAAAGGGTATTGACTTTCCATTTCCCATATACATGATATTAACCATCTGAGTGGATCCCAAAGACATATATCAGTTACGAATGGTTGGATGCTGTTAACACAGGGACCCATACACACACACACACACACACACACACAATAGGTTGGACTTGATGGACATGTGTCTTTATTCAGCCTCAGATACTATGTAACTATGTAACTATGTAACTATGTAACTCAAACGGTTCTGAAAGACTATGTAACTATGTAACTATTTGAGAAGTTCCTACAAACGTATACGAATCACTGATTGGGTGGATGTTGCAATATTTGACATGCACGCAAGCTGATATCCATATATATACCTTTTTAATTTGTTGAGTGGAACTAAATCATAGAGGATCCTGTAAATATACATAAGATGGATGGATTCATTTGAATACACAAATCTCTGATGGTATATAATTAACATACATGGTATCAGCTTTGTATATATCTGACTTCATATCAAATGGATTTCTTTGCAGCTGCGTAAGCATCTTTTTCTGTAAGATGTACCAATGCCTTTCCATGCTTTGGAAAATATATGAATTGGAGTTGTTTCAATTGCCATTTTTCTGTGGCCTTGCTGCCAGAAAGTCATTCCTCCGCTGTGGAAACAAGGCTAAGCGACTCAACTATGCAAAAAAACATAGGAATTGGGGTGCAGAAAAATGGCAGAAGGTGCCCTGGACTGATGAGTCAAAATTTTAAATATTTGGCTATAGCAGGAATCAGTTTGTTCGCTGAACGGCTGGAGAGCAGTACAATAATGAGTGTCTGCAGCAACAGTGAAGCATGGTGGTGGTTCCTGGCAAGTCTGGGGCTGCATTTCTGCCAATGGAGTTAGAGATTTAGTCCGGATTAATGGTTTTCGTCAATGCTGAGAAATTGAAGCAGATACTTATCCATCATGCATCATCCATGAGGGAGGCATGTGATTGGCCCCCAATTTTTTTCTGCAGCAGGACAACGACCCCAAACATATAGCCAATGTCATTAATGAAGCCGTATATGCAATTTATTGGCCGTAAAAAGGGTATGGGGATTTGGGTACTGTCATGAATCAATGAACATTTTTTTTTTCAAATACAGCTTGTAAAGGAGCAGTGATTTTTAACATCTCTTACAGTGAAACAAAAAAAATGGCAAATTCCTTGTAATATCGTGCCTGGGGGGTCCTCTTAAACTGCCTGTAAAGTGGCACATCTGTACAATGTATAAAACCTGCTGCAGCAAAACTGACATTTCTAAAGAATGTTCCCCCTCCCAAACAATGCCAGACCCTTTAGGTCTGGTAGAAATGTAAGGAGGGACCCCTTTAAAAAAAAGCATGGGGTTCCCCCCAAAAGTCATACCAGACCCTTAAGGTCTGGTAGGAATTTTAGGAGGGACCCCATGTAAAAAGAAAACAAAAGTGTGTGGGGTTCCCCCTTAAAGTGATACCAGGCACTTAAGGTCTGGTAGGAATTTAAAGGAGAAGTGGGGTCCCTCCTAAAATTCCATACCGGACTCTTGATCAACCCTGGGGGGTTGGTTGTGGGGGTGCGGGCAGTGGGTTTATTCACATCAGGGTACCCCTTTAATAAAGGGGCACCCAGATGCGCCCCCCCCTTGTGAAAGAGTAAGGGGAACTTGTACCCCTACCTATCACTAAAGGGTTAAATGCAATTGTAAAAAAGAGGCCTGACTTTTATAAAAAATCCTTTATTTGACAAAAAAACAAAAGACAAGTTTTTGACAAGTCTTTTATTTAAAAAACAAAAAAAGAATCCACCGACATATACCAGCATCACTTACGACATTTATGCTCGACAAAATAAAAAATTAATGTAAATTATTTTTTAAAAATGTTTTTTAACGAAGACCACTGTCCCGTCCGCTTGCAACGAACATCCGCTGCAGAATGGCATTTTGACAGATGCCGGCAACATATAAACATTTGGGCAGAGCTAGCAGTAACAGCTAGCTCCGCACCAACTGTTTCAGTTGTAACAGGTGAGCCATGATTGGGCAAAGTCATCATGGCTTTGCCCAATCATGGCTCTTACAGAGTACTGGGTGCTGATTGGGCAAAGTCTTGAACCTGACCTGTGGCACACGAACACACGAACTGCCGATGTTCAAATCGAACTCACGTTCGACTCGAACATCGAGCCCATCTCTTATTAAGAACTACTGTATCTTCAGCATGAAGAAGAACAAGGAGTCCTGGAAATGATGGTTTGGCACCCACAGAACTCTGATCTCAACATTGAGTCTGTCTGGGATTACATGAAGAGACAGAAGAATTTGAGGCAGCCTACATCCACAAAAGGTCTGTCGTTAGTTCTTCAAGATGTTTGGAACAACCTAACTGCCGAGTCCCCTCAAACTGTATGCAAGTGTAGCTAGAAGAAGGCAAAGGGTGGTCACACCAAATATTGATCTGATTTGGATTTCTCTTCTGTTCATTTACTTTCCATTTTGTTAATTGATTAAAATAAACTATTAACACTTTTATTTCTGAAAGCATTCTTACTTGACAGAATTTTTTTCCCACCTGCCTAAAACTTTTGCACAGTACTGTATATATTATGCTATTTATATTCTAATAACGTTTATCTTTTATATTTTTATTTTGCATACATAGCCTGCTTGAAGGGCTTTTTCCTATTCATTTCTTGGTATATTTAAGATCAGGGGTGTCCTGAGGCCGGGTGTCACCTGGTCTCTAGACCGAGTGATACCCCCCCGTATTGTCATCGCTCATGACGGGTGACGTCTCCTCGCGGGTACACAATGATGTCATCGCGCATGCGCAGCCATCTTAGTGATGGACGCCAGCAGAGAGAGGAGGGGACGTTCACCCGGCGGGATGAGGTATGCTACCAGGTCCCCTCCTCTCTCCTTACACTGTCGGGCTCTTGGTCCATGACTTTTTAGAGGGGGTGACACCAAAATGACTGTCAGTCATTTTGGTGTCACAGCTGCAATGGTGTCACCCTGGTATGGGCTGCACCCCCCTTGTGATGCCACTAATTAAGATTATGTCTATACCTCTTTTAATGCAAGAAAGTATCTTGCTCAATCTAAAAATGACAGATTGGCATTGCTTGTTGCTATAAAATCTGCGATCTACCAGACCAAATATGTGTTGTTGAAGTGTCAGAGAGTAAAAAAGTGTGTATTGTTGTGTAGGTGAGTGAAAATTGTTGTGGTACTGGTACGTGCAAAAAAACCCACATTTTTGCTGTGTTGGCGTTTTACATAAGTTTAGCTGCAGTCTTGGCAAATTCAAAAATGTGTGGAGGTGTGATATTGGCAAATGCAGAATTGGCCATTGTTGCAGTGTCAGTGACTGCAAAAGCACACATTATTGCAGTATCGGCAAGTTCAAAAGTGTGCATTGTTGCAGTATTGGCAAGTGCAAAAGTGCGTTGTTGATGAGTGCAAAAGGGTGCATCAATGTGATGTCAGCAAGTGCAGAAGTAGGCACTTGTGCATTATCACCAAGTGCAAACATGCATGTCAGTGCGGTGTCAGTGAGTGTAGAAGTACACATTGGTTTGGTGTCCGCAACTGCAAAAGTGCACATCATTGCAGTGTCGGCAAGTGCAAAGGTTTATGCAGTTTTAGTATTGGCAGAAAATAGTTTTTTGTTGTGTTGGCAAGTGCAAAAGTGCATGTAGATGGGGTGTGAGCTAGTGCAGAAATGTGTGGAGACATGAAGTGCATTTTTATGTGGTTTTGGTGAGTACAAAAGTGCAAATCGTTGCAGTATTGGTGAGTGCAAAAGTGCACATTAGAGCAGTGTTGGTAAGTGCAGAAGTGCACATTGGTGCATTGTCAGCAAATGCAAAAGTGTGCATCAATGTGTTGGACAGTGCAAAAGTATGTTTGGGCGCAGTGCTGGCTAGCACATAAATGTGCAGAAGTGTGTTTTTGACTTTATTAGTGCAGTGCTGGTGAGTGCAAAAGTGTACATTGATGGGGTGTCAGCAGCTGCACATTGCATGTTGTTTCATTGTTAGTGAGTGCAGGAAAGTGCGTGCTTGCAATGATGGCAAGTTCAGAAATGCACAGAGGTGCAGTATTGGCTAGTGTAGAAATGTGTTGGCCATAGCAGAAGTATGAGGAACTGCATTGTCAGTAAGTGTAAAAGTGGGTGGCAGTGTTGGCTAGAGCATAAGAGGAGCTGAAATGTAGTCATGGCAAGGGGGGTCCTGCCGGGCAGGTGTGGTGGTGGAGAGCAGGGTCCTGTGCTGCAGTGTGACCAGTCTTGTGCAACAATTCCATGGCGGCAGTGGTGTATCTATGTTTTTGGCTGCCCTAGGGATTACTTGCCGTCACTTCAGGACGGGAGACGGACAGCGCGGCCACTTAATCGGTCTTACTGCTTCCTGGGTAACAGCGGCTCTTGGACCCAGGAAGCAGTTTGATCGATTAAGTGGCCGCCGGCTGCTTTTCGTTTTCTGAGGTAAGATCACATCTGTCGGCTGCTCTGTCCGGCTCCATCCGTCCTCCCACCCTCTTCACAAAACAGGCAAGCCGCCCTCTACTCCTACACACAGACGGGCTCCGGCTCGCCCCTCCTCTTCACAACATAGGCGTTTGAACAAGGCGTTTGACTACGGCCGCCCCCCAGAAAGGTGCCGCCCTAGGCAAACGCCTAGTTTGCCTCACGGTAAATATGCCCCTGCATGTTGGCAAGCAGGGTTTTGGCAAAAGTGTGACTTAAGCCAAATGGCTCAATGTACATTAACATTTAGAAAAACATTTATCTCTAGAATCTAGATAAATGCTTTGGTAAATGTTTATGTGCATTTAGTTATTTTGGCTAATGCATTGTGCAAAGTCTGTTGAAGCCAGGGGAGTGACAACACACCTAATCTGATGGTACTGGACCTAAGAACACAAAGGGCCCTGGTGCAAGATTTTTTCTCAAGCCTCAGGACAGATCTGCAGGGGCAGATGCTGAGGGTCTCAGCAGGGAATGGTTTGGAGGGTCTCAGCAGTGGCAAATGCAGAGGGTCTCAGCAGGGGCAGATGGAGAGGGTTCAGCAGGGGCAGATGGAGAGGGTCTCAGCAGGGGCAGATGGAGAGGGTCTCAGCAGGGGCAGATGGAGAGGGTCTCAGCAGGGGCAGATGGAAAGGCTCTCACCAGTTTCAGATGCAGAGAATCTGAGCAGGGGCAGATGCAGAGGGTCTTAGCAGTGGAAGATGTGGGGGGCTTCAGGAAGGGAAGATGTGCGGGCCAGCGCTGTAAACAGGCGGCGTGTGGTTCCCCAGAAGGCTGCCACTAGGTTGTCTGCAAGTACAGGATCTTACAGCAGCCCAATCAATTAAAAAAATGTAAAGTGCCAGATCATGCTTCCTCCAGTGGGGGTTGGGGGGGGGGCAGGGACTGGATATCACTAGGCACCCCCCTCAGCCTCTGCCCTGTGATCTGACATTACTCTCTTCTCCACAGGGAAATAATGAGAAGGATGGGCTATGGGCAGAGCCTGGTCCCAGGTTGTGGGTGGGGATGGTGCTGGGTGCCCTTAGTTCACTGCACTATACAAGATGTGTCACTTTCTGTGGACATGCAGGGGCATATCTGCCGCGAGGCAAACAAGGCGTTTGCCTCGGGCGGCAGATTCCTAGGGAGCGGCAAAAATGCCAGGGTCTCAATGTACCCCCGGCTGAAGCTGGAGAATGACAGCAGAATGCGGAAGTGATGTAATATACATTCTGAAACAACAGAGAGGGGATCGGAGGGAGATTGTGTACCGATCTCCCTCTGATCCCCTGTCACAGAGCCACCATGCTGGTCCCGGGCTTGCACTGTGCACATCGTTGCTCGGGAACAGCGGGAGGGGGGCCACACTGAATGGCCCGTTATATAAGCGATCTGCCGGCTCTATAGCCGGCGGATTGCTTGTATGTAAACAGGCATTTCTGCATGTTTTTAAATTTTTGTAGTTTCCTACGCAGCGTGTGTGGGGGGTGTGTGGCTAACAGGACATCTTTAAACGGCCAGTCAGATCCAGGAAGCTCCAGGCTGGCCGTTTTTTTACAACGGCCAGCCAGGAGGCGGTAAATGGTTTTACGCTATAGGCTGTTTCATATTTATCTCACTAAAATGGTTGTGATTACATACTGATGCATACTTGGGAACAATTTGAAGTTTGAAGGGTTTCCACGACATTGGAGCAGTTGGAGATCCTCTAAGTCTAAATTGAGACCTATTTGTAGGTTTGTAGGTTTGATCCTAGAGTGAGCAGCCCACCAAGAGGGGTGAACACCAGGTTGGCAGCTGGAAGTTGTGCACTCGTTTCATAGATTTATCACTGTGGATGAATTAAGAGTGCGGTGCTCTTGGGACATTTAAAGCACTTGTGGATTTTCTATGTCACGCCTTTTTAAAAATTGGAGCACAGTATTATACTGTTGGACACTGTATATGGACATTAACCAGCATCATTTATATCACCATTAGGAATTACATGGTGTGAGTGTTATATTTGAAGATTGATATACTTCTCATTAGGAGAAACACATTGGTTTTTATTACACAATATTTATGCATCAATTTATTTATTCACTATTTACTTGAAGCGCAGCACATTCATTAATTATTGATTTGAATTTAAGAGGTGAATTCTTCTTGCAGTGCTTGCTGCTACACAGGGATTAGGATTAGTGTGAGGTGCAATTTTAGAATCATCACAACCCTTGTTAGTAAGGTTATCTTGTATGTGCACAGTTGGATTGTTTTTCACATACAAGCCTACCTTTCCCCTGACCCTGTCCCTCCTAAATAGGTTGTACTCTTGTATATTACCTGGCCAGTCATGTAAGCTGTCCAATAATTTTGTAATTTGTACTGGTGTGCTGACAGCCGGATCATCCCCAGCCCCACCCAATACCTGCCCACCCATTCTGCGATATGTCGAACCCAAGTGCCCAGTAGGCAGCAGACTGTTTGATACTCACGGTCCCGGTGACAGATTACCTTGCATGTCTGTCTCATAATAGAGTCCCCTTCCAGTACCCACCTCTCCTTTCCAACCTTACTACTCGCATCCATACTGGTGCAGACACTTCCCTGGTTGCCTGCCTGGCCCTGGATTATTTGCACAAGCCTCAGTGTGGGCTCTGCAGGGGACAGGTTTTCCTACCAAGATCAGAAGGCTGCATAGAGACAGAGCAGGCAATCAGGTAGGGGGGAGGGGGTGCGTGTTTGTATTATCTGTTTTTAGTCCTAAGTCCACTGTCTAGTGCTTTCCTATGCTCCAAGTCTAGTGTGTTCCTAAGGGTCTGCGCACACCTAGACGACACATCACCGCACGATTCCGCCCGGTCAGTAGTCGCCTAGGTGTGTACTGATCGTGCAGTAGGTGTGCCATTATTTTCTAATTGCACCCCAGTTGCGCCGGGCGGAGTGCGCTAAAACAGCCGCGCTTTGTTTCCCTTTTTTCTGTGATTGCTGTGCGGATGTCACCCCATTGAAATCAATGGGGCTGCACGGCAATCGCAGCCTGCATTGTGCAGGACCGTGCGATCCCAGGACTCGTGTTCCCGGATCGCGTAGGCCTGCACCGGGCCTGAGTCCAGTTCATTCTAAGTCCAGAGTCTACAGTCTGCACTGGAGGGCAGGCTCATAAATAACTTGTTAACCCCTGTGTGATAGCAATAAAGTTAAGTGAAATAAAATAAAAGAAATTAACATTTTAAAAAAACTGATAAAAGTAAAAAAACAAAAGCCTTATTAAAAATAATAAATTGCAGAGCCAGACTTGAGACCCCACCAGCACACCTGAGACTCCCACAGGCCACCTGAGACTCCCCCCCCCCACCAGGCACCCTGAGACCCCCCCCCAGCCCACCTGAAGCTCTGCACAGTCCACCCGAGACCCCTCACAGCCCACCGGAGACCCCCGCACAGCCCACCTGAGACTCCCCACAGCCCTCCTGAGTAGGGTTGCAGATAACGATTATTTTCAAAATAAATTAGCTGATTATTAAGTTCGATTAATCGGTTAAATCGGATTTAAAAAAAAGCTCCAGTGATGGACTACTAGTTTGTATTGAGACTGTAGTCCATCACAGGCGCAAGCTTGAAGCGTTGGAAGTAGAAAAAAAAAGTGTGGTGTGCAATATAGTACATTATACAGCGGCGCAGTGCAGAATACCAGCTATAGAGGAATACAACAAATTGCTGGGATTTGTAGTCCTCTGTAGCTGGCATTATTCTGAATTTGCGCTGTATAATTTATTATTTCTGGGATTTGTAGTCCTCTATAGCTGGTGGTATTCTGCAGTGCGCTGTATAATGATTATACGACACAAAACAGAATACCAGGAGCTATATAGGAATACAACAAATGCCAGCAATAGTACATTATACAATAATGTACTATTGCTGGGATTTGTAGTCATCTGTAGCTGCTGGTTCTGCATTGCACTGTATATCATGTACTATTGCTGGGATCTGATGGGCTGCATCTGGGTGCCCCTTTAGTAAAGGTGTACCCTGATGTACCCTGATGTGAATAAGCCCCCTGCCCGCACCTCCATAACCAACGCCCCTTGGCTTGTGGGGAAGAGGCTCTTGTCCCCATCGGCATGGGATAAGGTGCTTTTCCAGGGGCAACCCTGGAAAAGCACCCTCCCAGTGCCAAGGGCATGTGGCCTGGTATCGCAGGGAGAGGGGGGCACTCGCTTGTCCTCCCCCCTTTCCTGCTCTGCCAGGCCTGCGCTCGGATACAGGGTCTGGTTGGGAATTTTAGAGGGGACCCCATGTTTCCCCCCCCCCTAAAATTCCTACCAGACCTTAAGGGCCTGGTATGACTTTAAGGGGAACCCCCCCACACACACTTTTTTTTTTTTTTTTTTACATGGGGTCCCTACCTTTTGGGGGGGAACCCCAAGCATTGTTTTTTTTTTTTTCTTTTAAATGTCGCTCCTAACATTCCTACTAGACCTAAAGGGTCTGGTATTGTTTGGGAGGGGAAAGAGCACACTTTTTTTTTTCTTTACAAATTTATTTTTGCAGCAGCAGGTTCAAGACATTGTACAGATGTGCCACTTTACAGGCAGTTTAAGGGGGCCCCCCAGGCCTGATATTTAAGGGAATTTTTAATTTTATTGTTTCAATTTAAGTGATGTTAAAATCACTGCTCTTTAAAAAACGGTATTTAAAAAAAAAAATGTCATTGATTTATGCCCCCTAGGGCAGTACCCGAATCCCCATACCCTTTTTATGGCCAATAAATTGAATATAAGGCTTCAAAATGGGGTAAATTGATTTCCAAAGTTCTAGCCCCATAGACTTGCATTGAGCTCGAGCTCGAATTCGAGAAGTTCGAATTCGAACCGAACAGGGGGTGTTCGGCCCACCACTATTACCCACTTCTGGATCCTGCACCTCCATATAACCTTCTTCCTCTATGCCACTCTCTGCCAGAACCTGGGTGAGTGAGATCCAAATTATTTTCCATGTTAATTCTCCACAGTGGGAAAGAACATATGGAAATTCAATATAGAACTACATATTTATTTTTAGTTTTTGACCATAGATACCCTTTATAAAATACTTAATTTCAGCTTTGCTTCTTAGCTCTAATTAATGGTCACTATTCTAACAGAATTAGTATAGGATAAAACTCATTCTATGTAATGCCTGCTGTCTTTAGTGTATGATGGTGATGTAAACCCTTAAATAATGAGAGCATATGAGAAGAATTAGTGGGAGTTTGAAGTTAGTTAAAAATGCATTGTGCATTTTGCACTTAGTGAGAAAAGTGGCAAGATCTAGTGATAGTTAAACAAAGGCAATGTGATTCTGTGACTGACATAAGGAAAATACATGGGAGCAGATAGCCCTCATGCTGTGATTGTAGTGTGAACATTTGTGCTTTATGAAGGCTTTTAGGAGCTATGAGAAGACACATCTAGTTCCAGTGCCCTCAAATTATTCCAAGCACTCCTTGAGTTCTGGTTGCAACTGATTGTATAACCTAAATTGGTAGGGGGAGAGGAGAGTAGACAAAGGATGGGATAGGAGATCTCGCAAGCCTGATTAACTTTTTAAAGCACTAAATGGTCCTTATTTGCAATCAAAAAACAAAGTTTGTGTTGTCTAGTCATACTTACTGGCTGCTCTGGTTTATTTCCCTGCACATATTAATTAATAAAAACATAGCCATGTAGCTAGATTTGTATTGTAAATTTAGTAAATAATGTAGTAAATACTTTTTTATATTTGAAGCATCAACATTATAAATAGTTATTTTGGAACCTTAGTATTTTATTTAAAAAAAAAAAAACCTGTCCGTAATTATCACAGATATATTTGCAGTAATGGTTCAAAATAGCAAAAAGTTGCGCTGGGAGGGAAACCGTGTGTTGATAATTACCAGCTGCAGCAATGTGCAATCAAAACCTCAGTAAAATCTATAATATGCTGCGCTTGGTATGTGAAGTGAAGAAATAATTAGCTGTATAGCCTGTATGACAGCTGTGAACCATATATTAGTAAGTGACCGTGGGCTGTTTACATATGTTCTCTTATATTGTGAGCTTAATAAATAAATAATAAATTAAATCCTTCTATAAATAAATTACTTCTGAAAAATCTGTGTATACTCTTACTGTGCAAATCTTCTCTGGTGAAAATAAAAAATAGAAAAAATATTATAACTGGTAGCAAGAAATGTGACTGTTCCCCCTAATCTTCTGGAGGTGAAAAGATGGCAGTTTGAGACAATTCTAGTATGAACTTGTCTTCTATATGGCATATAAGCTTGAGACTGTAATAATATAAGACGATCATATAAACAATCGAACAAACATTGGAAAACAATCAAATATGACAACACCAAATGAGAGGGGGCTTTTCTCTTATACCAACCAGCTTAATTCCAATCAGTGGAAAAAAGACAACAGCAAATCCTTAATGTGTCCTGACACCATCAGGAAATCTGAAGATTGCTTTTTTGTACTTGTAAGTAACCATTACATACTCTCAGTAAAATCTATAATATGCTGCGCTTGGTATGTGAAGTGAAGAAATAATTAGCTGTATAGCCTGTATGACAGCTGTGAACCATATATTAGTAAGTGACCGTGGGCTGTTTACATATGTTCTCTTATATTGTGAGCTTAATAAATACATATTAACTTAAATCCATCTATAAATAAATTACTTCCAACAAATCTGTGTGTACTCTTACTGTCCAAATCTTCTCTGGTGAAAATAAAAAAAATATTATAACTGATAGCAACAAATGTGACTAAGTGCCTTTCCCCCCGATCTTCTGGAGGTGAAAAGATCAATCGAACAAACATTGGAAAACAATCAAATATGACAACACCAAATGAGAGGGGGCTTTTCTCTTATACCAACCAGCTTAATTCCAATCAGTGGAAAAAAGACAACAGCAAATCCTTAATGTGTCCTGACACCATCAGGAAATCTGAAGATTGCTTTTTTGTACTTGTAAGTAACCATTACATACTCTCAGTAAAATCTATAATATGCTGCGCTTGGTATGTGAAGTGAAGAAATAATTAGCTGTATAGCCTGTATGACAGCTGTGAACCATATATTAGTAAGTGACCGTGGGCTGTTTACATATGTTCTCTTATATTGTGAGCTTAATAAATACATATTAACTTAAATCCATCTATAAATAAATTACTTCCAACAAATCTGTGTGTACTCTTACTGTCCAAATCTTCTCTGGTGAAAATAAAAAAAATATTATAACTGATAGCAACAAATGTGACTAAGTGCTTTCCCCCCGATCTTCTGGAGGTGAAAAGATGGCAGTTTGGGACAATTCTAGTATAAACTTGTCTTCTATTGGCATATAAGCTTGAGACTTTAATAATATAAGACGATCATATAAACAATCGAACAAACATTGAAACAATCAAATATGACAACACCAAATGAGAGGGGGCTTTTCTCTTATACCACCCAGCTTAATTCCAATCAGTGGGAAAAAGACAACAGCAAATCCTTAATGTGTCCTGACACCATCAGGAAATCCTCACGTGGGTCAGTCTTAATGTCGGAAAAAGTCAATTGACCAATCGTCTATGTCGCCCCGACTAGCGAGCAATAGTTTGTGAGGGATAGTAGTACTTTTCTGTCCTGATTTTATCCTGGGATCCACTGAGGAAGTGACTTTTGGGAAGGTTTCTTCTTCGATTACTTCTGGTTATTTTCTCTCGTTTCTTTACTCTGGATCCGAAAGGTCAGGTGAAGCTATGATTCTTCCTTCACCTCCGGTTAACCCCTCATGTATCGGGTAGATGTGATATCCGTCCACCGGGGTTTGTCCAGATGACCGGGGGAGAGTTATTAAACGAAGAAAGGAAGGGAAAAACTACTAAGTGCAGCAATTAAAACATTTATTATAAACAAAGTAAATACCACACTTACAAGATTCAAAGGGTTAAAACTTTTCAATGGTAGAACTCTCTGTCGTATGGACACAATGATGTGTGAGAAATTCATATCAATCAATTCTTAATTGCAAGATTCACTTCACCTGCAATCACCTTGGAAATAGTTCTCTATAGTAGCAAAGGAATGTCCAATAATGCAGTATACAAATGGCAGAAATGCAGTAACAATTTACTAACAACAAATGACAGCGATAAAGAAGAAGATGCTGATATTAGTGGAAGTGAGGAAGACAGCACAGGATACGAAATGGAAGTGGAGAGTAAACCAACGTATAATAAAATAAGAAATAGAGAAGGAGGAGAAGGTAGTAGGGAATGATCACGATTTATGAAAATAGGGGGACAAGAGGAAAACTACCAACGTACCATAGAAACATCTAAAAAGGTTTCACCCTTTATTGGAGAATGGTCAGAGGGAACAACAACCTGTTATGAACAACAAGGGACAGGATACTTCAAAAAGTTTTTTAGGGGTACAAACGAGAGAAAGAGCTCCACAGTGGAAGGAATTTCACCACAGGGGTCACAACGAAAATACCCCACCCGGATGGAGACACGACAGAAGAGAACAACAGAGTTACCAATCATGGAACCAGGGAAGATCCTATACCCCACCCCAACAACAATGGGGGTACAGGGGAAGAGGAAGAAAAAACTTCGTAAGAGGGGAACGAGAGGTGGAAAGGGAGTACGGAGGAGAGCAGAGGTGGGGACGTTAGGAGAGGGCATTTTTAACCGAAACTCTACCACTCTCACTCAGGAAGAGATCCAGGTATTAGACTTGGGTCTGAAATTTGCACCTATAAAGAATCTGGATAAGTTTGGCACCTATATGGACCTAAATACATTTATATGTAAATTAAATATTAAGAGACATTTTTCGCTTCCAGACTGGTGATTCCCAATAACGAAGGAGATAAGCAGGAAAGATTTAAACATTCAACATTAAGGAACAAATCCATTTTTAACCCCAATTCCAGGTCAAACCACCACATTGAGGTATTCAAGGTCATGGTGGAAGAAGAATTGAGAGGGTTAAAGTTAAAACACAAAAAAATAAGAACTATATAGATAAAGGATTGAAACTCCTAGAAGAAAATAAAAATATTGTGATTCGTCCCGTAGACAAAGGAGGAGGTGTAGTTTTACTTGATAAATCTTACTACGAAGAAGATATGTCAAACATTTTAGGAGATCAGGACACATACAAAAAATTGAAGAAAAATCCAACCACAGGTATCAAGATACAATTGAAAAAACTATTAGAAGATGGACTAAAAAGGAAGATTTTGAACAAAAAAAGAATACAAATATTTGCTGCCCACGGTTGGGAGAGTACCAGTGATATACTTCTTACCCAAAGTTCACAAAAACCCAACAAAACCACCCGGAAGACCGATAGTCAGCGGAATAGGTTCGCTGATATCACGTCTAGGTGAATACATAGACTGGTTTTTGCAACCATTGGTGAGGTGCACTAGAGCCTATCTAAGAGACAGTGGGGATATTATAAACAAACTTTCCACCATACGATACGAAAAAGATACAATCCTAGCAACTATGGATGTAGTATCGCTCTACACCAATATACCGCTCACAAAAAGGACTGGAGGCTATTAAATGGGGCTTGACCAAATTTTTTGGATTGGAAGATACACAGATCGCTTTTTTGATTAAACGCACCGACTTCTCACTTAGAAATAATTACTTCTGGTACAAAGGAGAATATTATACTCAAATTAAAGGCGTGTCGATGGGAGCGAAATTCGCTCCAAGCCTCGCAAATGTATTCATGGCTAAATGGGAGGAGAGTGCAATTTATGAATACAAATGACTACAGTTAAAAGTATGGAAGAGGTTCATAGATGATGTGGTAGTCATTTGGAATGGGAGCACTACCTCCCTAGAGGAGTTTTTCGAACATCTAAACTCCAATAGGGAAGGAATTAGTTTTACTTTCAACTACAGGAAAGAGAATATCAATTTCCTAGATTTAATTATACAGGGCAAAGAAGACAATATCACTACCAGAACCTACTGCCAGCCGACCGATCGGAATGGATATATACCGATGGGCAGTTGCCATCATCCATCCTGGCTCAGAGGCATTCCAAAAGGCCAATTCATAAGAATGAAAAGAAACTGCACCGAGATCGAAGACTATGAAGAACAAGTGTCCACAATCCAAAAGAGATTTTTGGAGAAAATCTACAACAAACAGGAATTAGATAGAACTAAACTAAAGATTAAAAACTTAGATACAAAAGACATGTTGCAGCCTTCCACACGAAAACAAAAAGAGGACCAACCTCCCTTGTTTATTACAAATTTCTCTACTCAGTACAAGGAGTTTGAGCAGATCCTGCAGAAGCATTGGCCGATTCTATTGAAAGATAAAATTTTGGGGCCATTGATCCAGAAAAAACCCAAAGTGGTATACAGAAAAGCCCCAAATGTTAAAGATCGATTGGTACACAATATAATTCATCCCCCCAAAAAAACTTCTCGTTCTTTGAAGGAAAATGCTTTTTTCCATGTGGAAACTGTGTGGGATGCAAAGAGACAGGTAAAAAGAAGAAAAGAACAGTGGAATTTCAGTCAAATTACAATAAAAGGGTCTTCCAGATAAAATAATTTATCTCCTGTAAAAGCACACATGTTACCTATATGATTGAGTGCCCTTGTCGCCTCCAGTACATAGGAAGAACAACCCGGGAACTTAGGGTAAGAATAAGGGAACATATCAATAATATCAAAAAAGGGAAACATGACCATAATGTGCCTAGGCATTTTAAAGACAAACATGGATGCAACCCCAAAGAATTAAAATTTACAGGAATAGACAAAATAAAAAAACATTGGAGAGGGAATCACATGAGAAGGGAAGTCTCAAAGAACGAAACTAAATGGATTTTTCTAATGGAAACTATGACTCCAAAGGGTCTGAATGTGGAGTTGGATCTGAATTGTTTCCTAGCCAATGATTAACACGCTAGATATCGCATAGACCTAACATACACATCACAGCAATTTAGTGGCAAACATCCATATAGACACAATCCTGCTGACAAAATAAACCCCCTCCCCCCCTTAACAGAAAGAGTTATTAGAAAACTGTTACTGTGACAGCTAGGAGTAATTATTATTTTCAAAAGGGTTCTTAATCTAACATCCAAAATTCTATTTATTTTATTTCATTTTAAACCTTTTATTAAATTTTATATTTTAATAATTTTTACAATAATAATTTTTATAAATATATGTATACATAAGATGATATATACTAGTCTGATGCACGTATATATAATAGTAGAAAATTATATCCTTCAGTTTGGCTTTACATCTCAAGGACAGTGCAAGTGACACAGGGTTATCCCATGAGAATTCAATAGTAAAATGTTACCGCTAGCTATAGAATACAATATTTTTATTATTGTTGGTGAAAATGTGGTATGGATATGAGTGATCACATGCAATGATTACATCTTAAACAATACAAAAGAAAAAAGTCAGATCTTATTCCAGTGATAAAAGGAGTATTTACAGGATATGTTTATGTTTAGTCATTTCATTTTTACATAGTAAAGGGAAATGGGTGGAATCTGGCCACGTCATGTATTCCAATTGAATATAATATGTTGACGGTGAGATTGTACATGCTGTATTTTAGGACAAAAAGAATGCTATATGTTTTGAAAAAAGTCTCTGGGGCTTCCACTGCAGGTGTGGAATCTCTAATGTTTCCTTCATGTCACAGTGTGCAGGGATATTTGGTAGTCCATAGACATTTCTCTTAAAGTGATAATGCCACTTGGTCATATTACAAATGTACAGGCTTATTTAAACCAGGGGTGGATTGACAACACATGGGGCAATACGTGATTATTGGGCCCCTTGTGCTCCACCCACATGCAAGCCCCGCCCACCCACATATACATTCTTGTGTTCCAGGAATTATTTCTCCATGTTATTTTCATAACAGCAGGTCTATTCACTAAAAGCTAAATTGCAAGGGATATTGGTAAGAGAATTTCAAAAGCTAGACCAATATAGACAATTTGGAAAGTGAGCTAAATGGCAGAATTTTTCTGGTTTGGCTATTTTGACCTAGATTCTTGCAGAGGTCAAAGCAGAGTGCAGAGGTCAGAAGGAAGTAACGCACACTGCTCAGTGGTCAGTAGTAAGTAACGCTCAGTGGTCAGTAGTAAGTAACATAAAGGAGTGTACAGAGGTCAGGAGCAAGTAACACACAGCAGGCAGAGGTCAGGAGTAAGTAAGGGAAGTAGTGCACATAGTGCAGAGGTCAGAGGGAAGTAATGAACATAGTGCAGAGGTCAGACATTTGATAGAAAATGATATTGAAATGGTGACAGGGATAGAGAGAGTTAGAGAAAACATTAATACAAACCGTCACAGCCAAGACTGAGAAAGATAAAAACAATTTTTACTCCAGAGCTCAGCTTTAAGTTTACTGAGCCCTAAATTCTTTTAAAAGACAGCTCAAACATCACAGGCGATTGCAGTAGTGTGTGCGGCCCTAAGCGGGATTGTGAAATATTGGGGGTGGGGGGGAGGCCACGGGTCCTCTCAGAGGCGTAACCAGAACCTTAAGGGCCCCGGTGCAAAAAACCATAAAGGGCTCCCCCCAACCCCCCACCACCATGGCACCGTGTGGTTAACAGGAAGGCTGCCGAGGTCCCCAGCAAGCGCAGGACCTCAGGCAGCCGCTTCAGTTTAAACATTTTTTGCCGGTGTTCTGTCGAGAACGCCGACCCAGTATCTGCGCTTGCGCACAGATGGGATTAATGAGGAAACAGGCATTTATTTACAAAGTATTCGTTTGTAATGGTTAATTGTGACCGTTAATAATATGACATCCGTGGCAGTAATTGATGGATGGAATATTATTAATGGTCACAATTAATGATTTAAACTAAATACTTTGTCAATAAATGCCTGTTTCCTCGATAATACTGGTCTATGCGCAAGCGCAGATGCTGAGGTCAGCAAATTCGACCACATCGGCGTTCGACAGAGCAACAGTATCTGCGCTTAGTAATGGGGCAGTACTGGTGAAAATGCCCAGTATTGGCACTGGTGCATCCCTACTTATAAATATAATGCATTGCTGGGACTTGTAGTCCTGCATAGCTGGTGGTTTTCTGTATTGCTGTATAATCATTATACAAAGTCCCAGCAATACATTATAATAAAAATCAGCAATGCAGAAAACCCCCAGCTCCCCCCCCCCTTCCCGGGCCCCCCCTTACCGGTCCAGACTTACCTGACCTGACTCCTGCAGCACCTTCTTCCACGTCTAGACGGCCAGGGGCAGAGAGGGTCGTCTCCCACACAGCAGCAAAAGTTTTGCCTGGTGTTGCCTGCAGCACATTCTGC
Source organism: Nanorana parkeri (assembly GCF_000935625.1). Classification (NCBI taxonomy): domain Eukaryota; kingdom Metazoa; phylum Chordata; class Amphibia; order Anura; family Dicroglossidae; genus Nanorana; species Nanorana parkeri. The sequence goes on along the minus strand of NW_017307163.1, from coordinate 392,965 downwards.
TGGACAAGTAACAGTCTTTCCAGCCCCGCACAGCCGCCCGTACATGCAGCGGGTGGCAGAGCAGCAAGGAAGGAGCGGCACTAACTGGGGGGGCCCTCTTCTTGCTCTCTGGCCCCCAACACAGATGGAATGCTAGGGCCCGGTTGCAATTGCGACATCATCCTGGTAGTTCCGCCAGTGGGTCCCTTTCTGATCGCGCATCCTTGGGCAGCTCCAGGGTGAAACTGAGACAGAGTCTCTTCGCCCAGCAGCAGATCTGGTTGCCTGTGTGGCCCTGAGTGGTGGGATTGTCAAATGAGGGGGCAGCAAGAGTGGAGGCAATGGGCCCCCACCTGACCGCGGGCCCTGGGGCAGTGCCCGAATGCCCAAAGGTCAGTCTGCCCCTGTTTAAAACACAATAGAAAGAGCATTGATGTACAGGAACACAGGTAAAATAGTATACAACAGTCTCACTACACTAAACTCCTTAAAGCAGAAAACTGATCGCTGTGTACCAATACAGTTTGCTTTATGTTGATAAATACATCAGTTAGTGTGTACTGTACTTTTTAATAACTGTTTTTATTGTATTAAATGTTTTTAATGTTTTTTTGACTGTTTTAATGGAATATGTTTGAATATGTGATTTTTCAACAGGGCATTTGATGAAATGTATGTAATAACCTGTGCACCAAACTGTGATGATTTCTGAAGTGTAAAATCTCAAATCATCACTATTGATTAATATTCACACCAGCCTTACTAAATAGGTAGTGCTAATGGTGTAATTTCCCTAATGCATGTTAGCAAATGAAATGAAGGGTCCAATTGGTCAATTGGTTATAATTAGTACAGGGGGGCAAAGAGCAATGATCATGTGCAAGGTACACTACCAGGCACGGCGCTACCGCAAGGCAAGTCAGGCGGCCACCTTACGGCACTGCAGGGTGAGGGCGGAAAAAACAGGGCATTTTGACAAGTACTTGTCAAAATGCCCCGATGTTTGCGCTATGTTTTTTTTTTCACTTACCTTCGGTGCGGGAGAGCAGCGGCGAGTCAGCGCTCCTCCAGCGCTAGGAGGAGCTCGAGGTGGGGTCCTAATTTAGCTGGCCGGCGACTGCCTGAGGATCCCGACACATGCGGCACCTCAGGCAGTCGCCGGCCAGCTAAATTAGGACCCCCACCTGGAGCTCCTCCCACCGGAACAGCGCTGACTCACTGCTGCTCTCCTGCGCCGAAGGTAAGTGGGAAAAAAAACATAGTGCAAACATCGGGGCATTTTGACAAGTACTTGTCAAAATGCCCTGTTTTTACAGGAGGTCGGGGAGGGGAGCGCAAAAATCCACCTTGCCTGTGTAGGCAGGAAACCTAGCACCGGCCCTGCACACTACCATGCAGCAGCCCCATTGCATACTGTAATCAGATCCTACCTGATTTTGATTATTCAGCTCTGATTTATTGCTATGGGTCACGCCTTCATTTTTTAATGCTAATGAATCATAAATAGATCATACAATAAGGGGCTGATTTACTGTGTAAAGTGTTCACCCAGCACCCTCCTGCCACTAGATGGAGCTGAGGAGTGTACTATCTTTTGGTCAGTAATGCCATGTTAATGTTGTTAGGCTAGCTATACACTTGGCCCCATTTTATATAGTGAAAGGTGATCTTTTCAATGGAGGGCATGATGATGCTCAGGCATTATAGAATTACATATGGGTTGTGAGTCTGCTACATTATTTGATTAATTTACATTAACAAGGAGGTAGGGACTCAATTCCTCACACTAACAAGAATGGCTGCACAGACTAGGACAGTGGTAATAATGGGATATATTAATGGTTTTGAAATTTACTGGTGCGATGCCACTGCTGTAAGAGTAAAAGAGTGGTCATTTAAAAATGTACAATTTTATGGTACAGTTTATAGACGTTTCAGCAAGAAATTATGCTCTTCTGTGCCTGCTAATCTCAAATACTGCATTGCTTATAACAAATGTTATTATAAAGGAAACTGCGTCGCATTAGCCATAAGATGACTTTATTTTTCAGTTCTAAACAACAAGTACAAACTGGAATGACAAACACACAATTTTAAGACAGCCAGTGTTCCAATGATGAGGGTTTCCCTCCAAAACATAGGCCTGGAGGAATAATAGTCATCAAAAGACATACTGTATAACAGAGATAAGACTGTTTTGAATTGACTATATACAAACACACTGCAAAACGTATTACCATGGACAATACATTTAAAGACTAAAAAAAGAAACGATGTGGCTTACTTTCAATGTTATAAAATCAATACCCAATAAGAAAAGGGTACATAAAAATATAAAACTGAAGGAACATTTTCATCGTTTTATATTATATTTTATTTTCCTTAAGCCATTTTCTCATTGCTATTGTATGGTTAATTCATGTGCTGCCATCTAGTTGTCATTTTGGTTAGTGTACATGTTTTCTGTGTTCCCTCACATCAATGATGTATTTCCTTTGTGTGTAATGCTTCACCCTTCTTCAATAGAAATTTCCTAGTGTCATGGCTGCTTGGACCACATGTTAATCTGTACCTACAGGCCAGGCATAGAGGTCTCAGCAAGGGATTAATCGCTAATACAACTATCAGAGTCAGAATAGTCAAAGATGTTAGACTTCCTACAGCCTGCTATGTATATGTGTGTGCCTAATCTGCAATCAAGCTTAGTGCCAGCCGCCATCTTGTGAAAGCACATGGTCACACGAGCTTACTGCACATCGCTAATACAACTATCGGAGTCAGAATACAAAAATATATTTAAGCATGCAATATTAAAAGAGAATGCAAACCTATAAAATACTTTCCATAGTTAAGTAGTTAGTCAGGTTGAAAAAGAACACAAGTCCATTGAGTTCAACCTATAGAGCTATGAAAAAAAAATTAAAAATTGTTTAGCTATGTACTGTACATACAAATGTTAACTGTGAAGCTGATGTACAAAATGAGGATGGTATGGATACAATCTCAATTGTACTTCAATGGCTCAAAGTTGATATAGTCTAAAAACAGACCAAAAAAAACGTAAATAAAGCACCTGGACCAGATGGCTTACACCCAAGGGTCCTGAAATAATTGATCTTGATTGATTTAAGATACTGTTCCTAGTTTTTGGGGGCTGTTTAATGAATGAATTGAAACAAATTAAATGGTGCAATACAAATATGGTGCCTATATGGGATCAAGGTCTTCGATTAGAAACTGCCTTTTAAGTTTACCTGTTGTAGTAGTAAAGTTATTTGAGGTTTTCTAAAAGGACCACATATAAGAGTATATGGCACACAGCTGCAAGTTCCAACTCTTATTGAAGTTCCATACAGGGGATGGGCTCGATGTTGGAGTTGAACAACAGTTCGTCTCGAATATCGGCAGTTCGTGTGTTTGGCGAACACACGAACTATCAGGTCGTTTGGCGGTCTGTTTGCCCGCCGAGCACCCCACAATGCACTGCGCACCGCACAGTGCCTTGTGAAGCCCTGATTGGGTAAAGCAATGCACCTGACCACACCTATGGAGGTAGTTCCACCCCTGACAGCTGCTCTTGAACTTTCAGTTGTGGGTGAAGGCTGAGCAGGTACACATCTGTATCTTTCACATACAAATGTATCTGCTAGAAAACCAACATTGTCAAACAGATTTTCTTTCTTTTCACAGCAGGAAATAGAAATAAAGAAGCTGCTTGGATGAGTAGCAAAATATCTTCAATATTACAGAGCAATGAGAACATTCACAAAGAATGAAAAAAAATTGGCAGTGGATGTTGTTTACTTGGCCTTTGTTTTTTGGATTTGAAACTGTTCCCCACAGATGGCTGTGTGTGTGACTTAAGGTCTATAGGCTGAGAAAATTCAGTATGTAAATGAATATAAAGCTGGTTTAAAAAGCACATTCAGAAAGTGATTAATGATTCATACTCTAAATAGTCTAGTCTACATCTGTTAGAAATGTACCCCAAACAGGACTGCACTGAGGCAGAGTCAGGAGAGGCTTTGTGCTGTGATTATTGCAGATGGAGCCTCTCTTTAGCCATGCCCATCTCCTGCATTGTGCAAGACCTGTCTATCAAACTGACAGCTCAATCCTGCAGATTAAACTGCGACAGCACAGCGGAAATTTTATAATCTCTTCAAAACAATTAGCCACACAGCTATAAAAGTTTTTTAAATGAATATGATTTAATTGGACACAATAAAAACAACATATGTCAACCCTAACTCCATATGTCAACCCTAACTCCTAAAAACAGTTAAAACACCCAGAAGAGATATAATAGGAGCCCCACTGTTGCCATATAAAGTTTTGCTTGTGTAATATATCAATTAGATAATATAATATATATATTTGACTGCATCTATCTGCCTGTTATGTGACTCTCAGTTCCTCAATTGTGTTACTGTGAATCTGTCTGCTTTAAAGTCCTAGCTATTGTTTTGTTTGCTTATCACATCTCACATGGGGGTGTAAACAGCAACCTTATTTAAATCCTCCAATCAGGTTACGCCCAATGTACATTTGGTAGGCAGTTTACAGAAAGGAGGATATATAAGGTATTGTTAGCAAGCCATGTGCTCTCTTTTTAGCTGGAACACAAAGGCATTCAGTATGAACAGGCGAGAAGCTGAGAGGTAAAACTCCACCACACTTGTACATTGTCTTGTACATATTGTTTTGTGTGTTATTTGTAAATATGTAACCCTACCAATAAATGTATATTGCTGATGGAACTACTTCTTTTGTCTAAGAATCCTCAGATCTAGGGGTGTTTATGTGAATATTATTGTAGTCATTGGAATATATTTACATATCCATTTCACCTGGGTAATACCTACAGAATATCAAAAATAATTTTGGACAAATATATATGTGCACATATAAAAGAGATAATATAATCTACAGAGATAGTTCAGAGGTCGGAGGGTATCACATAGGCTGTAGAAGTTGAATACATTGGTGGTATAGGAACTGAGAATATTCATAATATTAAATCTTTAATTAACATAGAAAAGAATGTATTCAAACTTTTAAGGAACCAGCATAGTTAGTAAATACGGTTGATGCAGTGGCAAAATATTTTGTGGGGGGGTTTTTTTTGGTATATTTGTAACCAAGAGGGATTTTGATTCATTGCTCTAGTATCAATGAGTTTTAAACGCCTGTTACTTAAATGATTTTAACTGATGGTAAAGCAAAAAGCCTGAAGCAGCTGTATGTAGTTTTTAATACATGCCTCTATATTAGGGTATATTTGCACTATAAACCAGCAACTGGTTGATGGAGCATAAAGGAATATATTGCATGGCTCCACCAACTGTTCTGAAATGAAAAATAATCCTTTTAGTTTTGGGATATGTGATGCAATTAGATATGTGAATGCCTTCTGTTTGTAAGAAGGTTTTACCAGGCTACTTTACCATGTGGAAATTCACTTTGCAAAGTAAACATGCTGTACGTCTTTAGTAAATCATCCCCAATATTAAAAAAGGAACCCTGCAAGAGAAAAAGGATGTTTATATTTTTAAATAAAAATTGAACTTTTACTGTTATGAACCTTTAATAAACCTTCTTCCTCTCTGTCTTATCTTAGCTATTATTTTTTGCAGATTTTTTTTTAATTTTTACTACCGATATTCAAACTTTTTTTTTCTTTTGTTTTTTTTAGCATTGTATAAAGAAATTGATAAAGTGAAAAAAACTTTTTTTAACTTTGTAAAAAACTTTCTGCAAAAACTTGATTTTGTTGGGGCACATCACAAAATAAAAACGTTTTATCTATAGCAAGACTATCTGATTTTTTATTTTATTTTATTGTGTCTTTTTGTCATTAGGTTGCATAGAAAATATAATCATTGTTAGAAGACAATACTGCCAAATAAAAAAACTAGGGATGCACTGATACCGGTGACGATACCAAGTATTTGAGCAACTACTCGGACTCGCCCAAATGCTCCGATACTTACCCCCAATACCGGAAATTCCAGTCAGAGGGAGATTTCCTCTGACTGGCAGTGCCACGAGGGAACATTGAGCTGACTTCCTGATTGGCTGGTAAACCAGCTCCATGCTGCTTGGCCTGGCTTGATGCTGTTTGGCCAGGAAGACGGCTTCCCAGCCAATCAGTTTGAAGCCAGCCAAACAGCATGGAGCCGGCTTCCCAGGCCCACAAGGAACCTGGGAGGCAGATAATGGCTTCCTGAGTGGCCAGGAACCTGGCTCGATGCTGTTATGCTGGTATTGGCGAGCACCAAAAGATAAATATTGGTACTCGATTAAAGAAAAACGGTATCAGTGCATCCCTAAAAAAACAGTGTTCCAAAAAATTATATTTTTCTTACATTGGTATCAAAAAGTAATGACAAAGTTATTGCTGAATCAATAGGCTCATAGCCAAAATTTCCCCTTACTGGGTGTACAGGTGGTCGAGTGGTTAAATTAGACGTTCAGTGATAACACTGTAATAAATGTTAGTATATTATAATCTAAACAATTGGCATGTTGTTAGATTAGTGTACTGGCTGTTAGAATAGTTTCTGTATGCAAAAAAGCTACATCCCTGCATTGTAGCTAATAATTTCTCACACAAGAAATAAAGCACAATTTTCTTTATATGATTCCTTTTATTGACATTTGGATTAACTATACAATATCAGATGCAATGTTGATTTTGTTTTAAAGAAGAACTAAATTCAGGGTCAGGGTGGGCTCTTGCTGTAATGTGGAAGTACTGCACTACATTATGTCCTAGTGGATCTTCTCCAGCGAAGACAAATCCAGGCTCTGGTTGCTCTATTGCCATTGCTGCTGTCACTTTCTGCTTCTTTTGGGTCCCACATCCCCCCTTTTTGGGTTGCAACTGAATAGAACTGGGTTCTGGGGACAATCTCAATCCTTTGCACTAGGGTTGTCCCGATACAATTTTTTCAAGACCAATTACAAGTACTTTCCCCCAGGTAATTGCCGATACCAATTGCCGATACATTTTCTTAAAGGAAGATGTGAATTTTTTCTAAAACAATACAGAGTAATGATTTTAGGGCAGTTTCTTTATAATTACGAAGAATTGTAACTCAATCCATGATTATACATGTCCTGCTACAAACAATAATTTTAACCAAAACTGTATTTGACTGTGCTATGAAGCACTGCTCATTGGTCAAGCGCTGTCACCTGAATGCACTGACCGAGTTCTCACAATTTCCAAGTGAAATTCAAAATCCATAGTACAGGGCTGCACTGGACGGCAGTATGAGGTACAGATAGTACACCCATACCGGTGGGGGGAGACCGTTCACCAAAAGGTAAGTATAGGGGTGGGGGGAGAGTTGGCCAGAAATATGCAGTTAATTCTATTTTCCCAAATTACTTGGGAAAGTGAACTTACCCTTTAATGTGCATTGTGAGTGTTAAGAGAGTGCTGCTGCCCCACCACCACAATATGGCACACAGTGGAATGGGGCGCACACACTCAATGCCCTATGCATGTGTTTAGGCTCTATTTATGAGCCTGCCATCCAATACAGAAGATACAGCACAGAATAGTGCTGTATCTTCTCTACAGCTCCGTTGTGACAGCTGACACAGGAACCGCTGTGAACACAGTACAGCGCTCCTGTGTCACTGATCACAGAGCAGAATGGAGAACAGATGTTCTCTCCTCTGCTTCCTGCTCTCCATCCTGAACTACTTTGCTGTGGTCCTGGGTCCCCAAGAAGAGCGGGGGAGCACAAAAACCACAGTTGGGAGGGGGCGGACCATAGGGGAATGTACCTTGGAGGGGAGGGGTGGACCTTGGAGGGGAGGTGCTGGCAGGGGGAGGGTGGGGACAGACGAGCAGGCTGCTGTACAAGTGATCCACGTGGATCACTTGTACTAAACGAAAAGCCCAAACCTATTTAAAAATTTAAAGTGTTGGCATCAGCGCTATGTATCAGGGCATTTTCAAGAGTACAACAACTCATGAAAATGTCCTGTATCGGCACCAATACCAGTATCGGGACATCCCTACTTTCAACATATGTTGAAAAGAATGATTTAGGCTCCGTACCACTTGATCCTTTTGACCAATTACAGCATCACACCATGTGTCATGCAGTTTCACAGTACCAACGCCATGCAGAGCCAGTGTAATCCAGTACTAATGTCATCCATTATCAGTGCCAGTAGCAGAACCAGTGTCATCCATTACCAGTGCCAGCCAGAACATGTGTCATCCAGTACCATTTCTAGCTAGAACCACTGCCTATACAGCCAATTCTAGTATCAACCAGTACCAATGAATGTACATCCAGTAGCAGTGCAAGCAGAACCAATGCCTGATTACCAATGCCAGCCATTTTGTGGGTGTTTCTACTGATCTTGCACTCAAAAGCCTCCAAAAATATGATAGGTAGTCAGGAAATCAGATGTATTATTTATGCTTTTTGAAAGCCTGAATGTGCTCTTTGGATTTTGGGCCCCCTTATGTGGATAATCTGCAAAAAGGTTACATACATGTGGTATCCCCATATTTGGAAGGAGTAGCAAAATGTGTTTTGGGGACTGGGGTGTGGGGGATAACATGCTAGTCCTGAAGTGGTTAAGGAGCAGGCATTAGAGCAAATAAAAGATTTCTCTTTGCCTACATTTCAATGAATTGCATATAAATCCAAGGAGAAATGCAAGTGTTTTTCTAAAGGTCCAAGGTGCATTAAATGTCTCCTGAGAGTTATTGAAGCTACTCAACTAACCTACATTTGTTATTTTGCCAAAAAACCTCATTAGTGGGGAACATGAAGTTAGATACTGACAAACAGAAGAGGACAAAAGTCCTCTGCTTAGTATTTCCACCTCATTTGCTGACAAATTTGATTTTAACAAACATAAATTGATGATCTTTAGGAAATGCATTCTTAAAAATATATAGGTACTTTTCCCAAAATAAAATGTTGAGGGAGTCCAGGAACTTAAGGTGCTGGCTGTGGCCATAGATCAGAGAGGCAGAGAGCTATCACAAGCCCTCCATGTCATGCCAAACGGACGCTGTTGTCACTGCAACCTGTGTTTACCCAGGTGGATGTACTGATGAACATAGATACATGCCCTAGCCACATTATACCACATCACATACATAAAGTGGTGGACTAGGTGAAGAAGGTCACCCCTTTATTGTTCTCATTTAAATGCAAAGTAGCCACACAATTCAGAACAGGGACCCATACCCCACCTCAGATGGGATGAAGATTTATCCCTGCTGTGTGAGCAAAGCATGTCCCACCTGGATATCAATCAAATACATATCTCCAAGATCTATTAGTGATGGTAGATTGACCAGGTGTGAAAGAAGAAAGAGGCAACAAGGGCCAAAGACCTTAACATGGCCGCAAGCTGGCATACACATCCACTGACCAGGGCCAGAATGTAGTAGTGCAAACCTCAAAAGGGCCAGCTATGAGCACCATGATGGAAACAGCAGTTCAACCTAAGGCTGCTTACATCATTCTAGGATTTAAATGTGAGGAGAAGTAGGACAGAATCTAGATCCTGCAATTCAGAGGGGGAATGCTTCAGGTGAGATAGAGTGGGAACACATCCATTATTGTGAACTTGTGCCCAAAACTGAACTGCATATTCACAATGAGGATGAGGTTTTACTAATACTTTGTACAGGGGGTAAGATTATGGGGGTTATTCACTAAAGAGCCGAAGGATCCAGCCGTAGCTTCAGCTGATCCATCGGCTGCCTCTGCCCTTTGGTTCAGTCTAACCGAAGGGCTGTTATATGGGCTATTCACAAGAAGGTGGCCGAGCAGCTCAGCCGAGCCGAATGCATAAAGTTCGGCTCAACTGAGCCGAAGTGACAGCAGAAGTGCGGAGAACGGCCTGCCGAAGGGCCGGCTGTTCACCCCGCAAATCAAAGCTGGGTGAAGCCTATTTTTTGACTAAATCTAAAAGATAAAACTGTATTGAGTTAATAAATAACAAATATTAGCAAATTTGTAATTGCGCCTTTTTTTTGTACGGCCATGCACAGAGCCGCTGTCATCCGGAAACTGACGAGAACGGAGCCGCTGTCATCCTCTCACCGCTCAGCCATCCTGAAACTTGTGGCTTCTCCCCGCCAGCCGACGCTTGCTCCTCCGCCCCACCGGCCCAACCCTGGAGATTTTTTTTTATCCCCGTTGCCACAGCCCCTACAAGCGGGGGTCAGCAGCGGGGATCCATGGAGTCACAGATCCCTGCCTGGAGCGGCTCCAGGCAGGGATGAGAGGCTCCAGATGCCGCCAACTTTTCCCATTGATTTGATTTTC
>NW_017307163.1:365452-381771 GCF_000935625.1 Nanorana parkeri | reverse complement strand
TTAAATGATAAAACATTTATTATTACACAATATTTTGGTAAAATATAAAAGACGGGGTCACGTCGGGTAAAAAGACACCAAACATGTCAAGCCTTAAAATTGCGTGCACGCGCGAAACCTCAAAAAACGATAATACCCAAAATTGCCCACAGGCGACGCTTTAAAAGCTTTTACCTCTCATCAGTTTAGTGTTATCAGTGATTGATGGCCCTAAAATGATTGTTTACACTTATTGTTATTGCTATTACATAGGGGGGGGGAAGCTAAGGGAATGCTATAAAGCAGGTGTAGACAACCTCAGCACTCCAGCTTTGGTGAAACTGGAACTGTCATCATGCATCTGTCTCTGGGAGTCATACCTGCGGCTGCCAGAGTCTTGCAATGCCTCATGGAGCGTGTAGTTCCACAACACCCCAGCCAGTGTCACATGTGTGACATCTCTGAGTCTGCTGGGGCTGCTGATATCACATCTAAGCAGTCTCAACGCTTGGATGACCACACGAGGGAGGCTTTTTACAGGTGAATAGTTTTTGCTGTGTCCAGAAAGAATACAGCTTTAAGGCTCTCTTCTAATTAAGGCATGAATGTTCAATCTGGTCTTGCTGCCACCTCTCTCCCCCTTGTTCCACAATCGCATCTCTCTCTCTCTCTCTCTCTCTCTCTCTCGTCTATTCACTAAGCTGCCGAAGGATCTAGCCGTAGCTTCGGCTGATCCTTCGGCTAGCTTCGGCCCCAGGACCCCTTCGGTTCAGTAGAACCAAAGGGCTGCTGTACGGGCTATTTACTATAGCCTGTACAGCTCCCGAAGTTGGCCGAGCAGCTCAGGTCGAGCCGAAGGCATATGCCTCGGCTCGACTGAGCTGAGGTGGAAGGCGAAGCTGGCCAAACTGGGCGGAGCCAGCCATCATCTCACGGCTGGCTCCGGCCACTTGCAGAGACACATCAGCGTCCCCTGGTTACCAGGTAACCAGGGATGCTGATCTGTCATTACTCTCCCGAACGCTCCGGCAGTCTCCCGCTATTAGACAGCGGCTTTTTTTTTTGGACATCGGAGCCGCTGGCCGCCGTCAGTCAGAAAAGAAGAAAAAAACATAGCATAGGAATGCATATCTACATTCCTATTGGCTATTTAAATTTGCAATAGCAAACTAGCTTTTTCACCCACCCACTGCTGCTGTCAATCAGCAGAGAGGACCTGCAGTTCTCCATCAGGTCCCCTGCTAGTGATTGACAGCAGCAGAGGGCGGGTGCAGTAGCTAGTTTGCTATTGGCTATTGAAAAGTGAAATAGCTAATAGGAATCTAGCTATGCATTTCTATGGTCATGTTTTTTTCCATTCTGACGGTAGCAGCACTGCCCGGAAAATAGAAAACAGTTGGGCGGAGCTAGCTGTCACTGCTGGCTCCGCCCAATCGTTTTCCATTTTGTTTTCTACTTTTTTTCTATTCGCCTGACCCGAAGCAAGCCGTTGTACGGCTGATTCAGCCGATGTACGGCTGAAATCAGCCGTTTTAGCCTGAAGTGAATAGCCTACGGCAGCTTAGTGAATAGACCCCTAAGTTTTACAATCTTGCTGCGCTGCCTGCTCTCCTTCACTATCCAATCATGCTGCCACTTTTTACACACTTCACAATTCCACTACCTTCTTTCTCAGCTCCCCTCACATTCCTATCTTACTTCCACTTCTCCTTCCCCCTCCGCTATGTAGCTCTGCTGTCATCTCTCTCTTACACCTTACTATCTGGTCAGATAGATAGAAGACAACATTAATCTGTCCTTCAGCTACAGTAAGTGACACATGGGGGAATCTTGTCAAAAATAGCTATGTGATGCTGCAGAATGTATTTCCTGATATATGCTTTGTACAATATGCTATAGTGGACATTTTTCTATGGGTGTTAGGCTGCTATAGGCAAAAAGCTATATTTTTTGGTTGATGAGTATTGTATTTTTGCTAAATCATGCTTGCTAAGTATTATAGTATATTGTCTTACAATGTTTTATTTAATGTGTTATGCATAGTATAGAAACTCTTGCTTTTGGTTTATGCCACCCAGCAATCATTCTCTATTTTGCTGTGTTGGTTCCCGAAAGTGGAACTGAAGCCAAAACTTTTTCTAGTTTTGAATGTTATAAGCACAGGCAACCTTTTTTTTTTTTTGCTCTCCCATTGTATCTTATTGGGGAGATTTCCCTTCACTTCCTGCCAGATAGCTACAACAAGAAGTGGGAGAAAATCCTTGCAAACTGAGGGAAATCACTGGTGGTCAGCGGGGTCACCAGAACTCATGTCCTGATTAGAAGATTTCCCATCTATTCTTGTCTGGATGACAACCCAATATTTGGTATATTTGCTTACCCTTTAACTGATATCAGTTACAGGGAAAAATAGAGAGGGTGAATCTCTCTAAAGTAGACACAGGCAGCAATAGAAATCTGAGAGGTGTATTAATCCCTCCCCACACTTTTCTGCAATTTTGGAGATGAACAGAGCAGCAGGGGAGTGTGGTGAAGGTGAGTATCAGTGGGTGGGTGTCCCATCAAGAGAACCTATCACTTTGAATGGTCTTTTTAATGTCTTGCTGCAAGAGAAGTTATTGATAGGAAATTGACCCAACTGCCTTTGGGGAGGGAGGGGGTTTTTTTTTCGGCAGAGGGAGGGAGCCACTGCAGCTGCGGCGGCCACAGCAGACCCCCCCCCCACAACCAGGATCCATGGAGGCCCCCACTGACCACCAGGCCAAGGTAAGGTGCCCCAATTTTTGAAAACAAAATCCGGGGACATTTTATCCCCGAGAACATAAAATAAACCTTTTTAAAAAAAATATTCACCTGATGCCTGCATCCACCAAATGTGCAGCCTCCCGTCTCCCGACGTTGCTAGAAGCTGCATACAGCGTGTGCTGGTTACTACTTAAACCGGCGCGCTGTGTGCAGCTTCTGAGAAGATACGCTATTAGCGTAGCGGGAGCGATGCAAAATGCGCAGCCGGCTTCCTCGATATGCTAATAGCGTATCTTCTCAGAAGCTGCACACAGCACGCAAGTTTAAGTAGTAACCAGCACGCTCTGTATGCAGCTTCTAACAGCGTGGGAGACGGGAGGCTGCGCTTGTCGCTGGATCCAGGGATCAGGTGAGTATTAAAAAAAATGGTTTATTTTATGTTCCCAGGGACATCATTTGTCTGGGGACGGTCTCCTCAATCCGGGGACTGTCTATCACGTACCTGTGAGGAGACTGGATGTAGGAGGAGGCTTCCCTTGCAGCTCGTGTTCTAGGGACTCTGGTATTGGGGACAGAGTCCTTATAGACAGTGAGTGGCAGGAGGGCCAGAGGCGGTTCCACCGTGCAGGCCACTCCTTGGATTTGCGGCAGGGTCTTGTAAATCTTGATATCGGAGGTCAACAGGCCGAGGTCACACCGAGCAGGCAGAGCAAGTACAAAAGGAGAAAGCGTAGGCAGTCCAGTGAAGCAATCCGAGGTCAAGGGCATAGGCAAACAAGAATGGTCAAATGTTCCAAGGTCAAAGGCAGGCTGCAGGCAAACAAGGTCAAAGTCAATCCAGGTCGATAATCATTGGTACTGGAAACAAGGATCGGGAGACGTCAGGGCGGTTGAAGAGACAATCCAGCAATGAGTAGGTGTGGAGTCTGGGTTTAAATAGTGAAGGAAATGATTTGGATAGCATCACTTCCTGTGAGCCTTTTGGATAGCATCACTTCCTGTGAGCCTTTTGGATAGCATCACTTCCTGTGAGTCTTTTGGAGAGTGTCACTTCCGCGGATGCGCACAGGCCCATTACGGGAACCCTCGGCTTGGCGCATGCGCAGAAGCAGCAGGTCTCTAACACTGCTCCTGGAAATTGAGGATGAATGTAGGGCTGCAACAACTAATCGACTAAGTCGATTATAATCGATGATTGAAAAAGTTTAAGCCGTCGACAGGCCCGATCTCAGAAGCAAGTTGCTGGAAGACCGTTCAGGTAAGCCTGCACTTTCCTGTACCCCTGTATATTACGGTCCCTTAAGAAATTGTCCAAAAGTTTCTTGAACAATTCCACATTCTTTGCTGAAATCACTGTCTGTGGCAGTGAGTTCCAGACCCTAACTGATCTTACTGTGAAGAACCCCCTTTGGTCTAAACACCAATAAGTGCATGCACATTTATTAAGATTTCACAGTTGTAATAATGTCAACAAAATGCATGTAAAAAACCCCAAAAGGATCTCAGCAAGAACACCTATCTGAGGAGAATCCAGATTCTATAAGTATGTTTATAAAATGTGCAATAACCACCCATACAGAAAGCAAAACCAATATAGTGCAAATGTAAACAAAAAAACAATATGTGCCTGCATTACAAAAGAGAGAAGCGGAGAAACCGCAGGGAGCCTATACCCACAACATTCTGTAATAAGGTATTGGGGGCAAGCACAGAATAGCTTCACATGTATTGAAGTATGTAACCATGTTGTCAGAAGTTAATTTTCTAGGGACATAAAATGCTTTTAAATGGCATACTGGAAATTAGCTTAAAACAGGAATCTCCATGTTTTCCACATTGGAACACAGAATTAGGAACCATTGACCATATAAATATGCAAGAATAAATGATATAGAGAATTGAAGGAGACAATATATATATATAGATAGATAGATATATAGATAGATAGATATATAGATATCTATCTATATATCTATCTATCTATCTATATATATACACTATATTGTCAAAAGTATTGGGATGCCTGCCTTTACACGCACATGAACTTTAATGGCATCCCAGTTTTAGCCCGTAGGGTTCAATATTGAGTTGGCCGTCCCTTTGCAGCTATAACAGCTTCAACTCTTCTGGGAAGGCTGTCCACAAGGTTTAGGAGCGTGTCTATGGGAATGTTTGACCATTCTTCCAGAAGCGCATTTGTGAGGTCAGGTACTGATGTTGGACGAGAAGGCCTGGCTCGCAGTCTCCACTCTAATTCACCCCAAAGGTGTTCTATCGGGTTAAGGTCAGGACTCTGTGCAGGCCAGTCAAGTGCCTCCACCCCAAAATCGCTCATCCATGTCTTTATAGACCTTGCTTTGTGCACTGGTGCGCAGTCATGTTGGAACAGGAAGGGGCCATCCCCAAACTATGCTGATGCCTTAAGAGTTCCCTTCACTGGAAACTCCTGAAAAACAACCTCGCACCATAATCCCCCCTCCACCAAACTTTACACTTGGCACAATGCAGTCAGACAAATACCATTCTCCTGGCAACCGCCAAACCCAGACACGTCCATCAGATTGCCAGACAGAGAAGCGTGATGCGTCACTCCAGGGAACACGTCTCCACTTCTCTAGAGTCCACTGGTGGCGTGCTTTACACCACTGCATCCGTCGCTTTGCATGACACTTGATGATGTAAGGCTTGGATGCAGCTGCTTGTCCATGGAAACCCATTCCATGAAGCTCTCTCCGCACTGTAGTTGTGCCAATTGAAAGCAATGTAGATACCACTGGCTCAGAAAAGTTTAATCCTTCAAATCGGTGGCTTCCTCAACCAGGCCATGAGCCGTAAGCGCCCGAGACTGGGGTGCACGAATCTCCCCTTCCAAGAGATCGTTCTTCAAGGGCAGGGGAATTGGGTCTGCCACTGCCATCTGTAATAACAGCTGAAACCATGGTCTCCTGGGCCAAAAGGGTAGGATGGCTATCTGGCGCAGCTTCAACAGAACTCTCAGGATCATGCAGAATGGAGGGAATACATACACCAGATCGAAATTCTATCTGTGGATAAATGCATCCTGAGCCCGGGCTGCTGGCTCGTAATACCGGGAAAAGAACATTGGGACTCTGGCATTTTGAGTTGTCACCATAAGATCGATCTCTGGAACTCCCCACAGATGAAAAATGGGACCCAGATACCGACTGTTGAGCACCCACTCATTGTGATCCACGAAGTCGCGACTGAGTTTGTCCGCCATCACATTCTCTACCCCCGGTAGATAACAGGTGGTCAAGTCCATGAGGTTTGCTTGTGCCCATCTGAAAATGTCTGTTGCAATTCTTTTGTCCGAAAGGATCTTCACCTTAGCCCCCCACAGCAGCGGACCAAAGGATCTCAGAGCTTCCCAGACCGCGGAGAGCTCCAACAGGTTTGAACTCATCGGTACCCGACCTGTCCACTGTGCCTGAACCTGATGTTCCATGCAAATAGCGCCCCAGCCCTTCGTGCTGGCATCGGTAGTCAGGGATATCCAGCCCTTCGACTCCAGAGACCTACCCAGAGTCAAGAATGATTCCGTCGTCCACCAGGCTAATGACTGCCGGACAAATCCTGGTAGGAAGATCACCTGTCTCAGACTCGAATGATCCCATTGTTGAAGAAAGTTGTAATGGAATGCTCTGCGGTTCCATCTGGCCCACTGAACCACTGGAATTGAAGAGGACAGGAGACCGAGAAAACTCATGCAAAGCCTTGCCGATGCCTGAGACATTCGCCTCACCAAGGCTGTCGTTTGCTGAATGATCCCCACCTTCCGTGGAGGTAAGAAGACTCTGGCCTGTTGAGTGTTGAAGAGCACCCCCAGATACTCTAGTTGTCTGGATGGGGTCAGAGAACTCTTCTCCCCATTCACTAGCCAGCTGAAATCCCTCAGGGAAGCCAGTACCTGATCGCGATGTAGAATCGCATGAGCTGCTGAATCCGCCAAAAGAAGAATATCGTCCAAGTGTCAGGTTTACTGGGCTATGCTCGATTGGAACGTGATCCAGATTAAATCAGCACTGAGGGTAAACCATTGGAGTAGATATCTTTGTGTGGATGTGGAGACACGGCTGCCATGCGCAGAGGTCTCCGCTGGTGAATGGTCCATGTGCTATGCGCTGGGCTGTTGGCCGGGAGAGATTGATGTGCGGGGCGGAGCAATGTTTTTTTAATGAGTGTATGGACGCCGGCTAGGGCCCCTGCGCAATGGGTGGATTTATTGGCGTGGATGCATTTGTTTTGAAAACGCGGTATCATTTAAGATGCATATCTATCTTTATAAAAGGAACATGTGTTTATCCTTTCTGGTGCGTCTGATCAATGCACTGGAAATAATATGGCATTGTCCCTGCAGATAAGCTCGCATTCATGAGAACCATAGTATCTTTATTGGGCATTGCTCACTGAGCAATGCTGGATAATGTTCGCTCCAGTGTTAACGGGAGATTTTGTTTGTAGGTCTGGAAAGATGGCGGCGGCCATAGGCAAGCATGCTGCTTTTGCACATGGTTTAATTCTGTGCACACCACTTCTCTCAGATACAAACATATACTCCTCTTTCTATTGTATACATGTGTTTGATTGCCTGACTGTGTCATATTAAGGTATGGAGGAAGCGATTGGCTGTTGGGGGCCACGACTTCCTGTTTGTCATCCTTTGTTGATATATAAATAAATGGAGCAACTGGTGGTCAGGAGACACTTGAACACAGATCTCCAGCAGAAGCAACACCTTGACTTGACTCAACATGACACTACAGAAGCAGTTCCAGTCTTTGTACGAAAGAGCTTAATACAACCGTGCTTTTAAGCATGGCGGATTAATATGCGCAGGAAGCATATATTAATTTCCAGAACAGATGATGAGCGAGGTATAGTCGACAGAGTTTTTCTGTACAACTGACAAGTGGGGGAATGTAAAATGTAGGTTTCTGTCCGTTGTGTCAGAAAACTTCTGCTCGGCAAAATAACTTTTTCACTCTTTGTGTGCAAGGACCAGGTAAGTGCTCATGTTGTGTAGTTTTTGGTGGATCTGAAATTGATTGTACAGAGATTGTGTGGTCGGATTGTGATGTGTGTGGTGAACGTTAGAGGGCTGCTGTGTATGTGAGACTTGTAGTCAGTGTTTTGTAATATAGTCGGGTTCTTATGTGAAGTGAATTTCTCTTGTTAATGATAGAATTCCGGTCCATGTAAGTTTTTGCAGTATAGTATACTGAGCGGAGTTAGGCTGAGATTCAGCGCTGAGTGGAAATCTATTCGTTTTTGGGCTGGAAATCAGTTTAGTTTGAAATTGATGCGGATTTTGTTTTCTATGCTCTAAAACCCAGTTATTGGTGTATTTCTTTGTGTTTTTACTGGATTTCAGTGCCACCATTTTGTTTTTGCACAAAGGACCATGCGGCTTGTGCCACCATTTTGTTTTTGCATTGAGCTGCACATGGCATTGCCACCATTTTGTTTTTGTAGTGATTTTTATACTTCGAGTATAACTATTCGGTTTTAGTATTAGAAGGCGGTTTTAGTACTATTGTTGCAGTTTTGAACTAAATTTCGTTTTTGTGGTATTCGTTTTGATGCTGCAGGTTTTAACGAGGAATTCATTTTTAAGTGGAGCTGGTTCACTTTTAACTCAGTTTTGGTGTCTATTGAAAGCGATTCGTTTGTTTTTGCTTTAAATGTTGGTTTTTGTGCAGGATAGTTATTTTGTCTTTTTTTTTACTTTTCTATGTGCAGCTTGATTTTGTTTTGGTAATTTTTGTGTTGGATATCGGTTGAGTATTTTGTAGGGCTGGTAATGATTAAAATTTTCGTGTTTGATTAATCGAAATTTTTTAAAATCGATCAATTAATTTTGATTAATTATAACGCACATACAGATCCAACTACATTGGCCTATACACATACAGCACCGCAATGAAGTAATAAAATGTCACGTTATTAATCTCACGTGCCCCACTCAATATGGCCGCCGCTTGAGTGGGGCAACTCAGAATAATAACGTGCTGGATTAGTGTGATCCTAGTTCATTTTATTACTTCATTGCTGTGCTGTATGTGTATAGGCCAATGCCTTGGCTGGCGCTCGTGCAGAAAGTTTCAGAAAAATTTTAATCGATCAAAAAAATTTAATTGATCAAAAAAATTAACGATTAATCGAGAAATTAATCGTTAATTTGCACAGCCCTAGTATTTTGTTGTTTGCTTATGGTATAGATCAGTGACCAGCCTGATAGGGGAATCGTTGTGTGAGCATTAGTGGCAGTTTAGTATTGAAATTGTCCTAGAGTTATTTATTTAGCTTAATACTTGTGTATCTGTGGTTGTTATACTGAATTGTGGAATTGTTTGGCATAGTTATTAGTTGGTTGTTATTACGGGTATTACATTGTAAAAGTGTGGTACTCTGTAGTTCTGTGTCATAAGTATTGGGACAACAAGCCATAGGGTTTGATAGCATCCTTTTTGTATCAACAATTGTGGTGTTAGTATACAATCGAAGGAATTTTCAAAAAAGTCGCAAAGGTGAAAAACACAGAGGTCATTATTCAAGCAATGCTGGGATCTACTAACCACTTGCTTGGAAGCACAAAAATGTATAGGAGAGAGGGTTAAGGGGAAACAGTTAATCAAGTGCAAAGGGAAATATGCACTTATTTTTGCAGCTGGTTGGATAGTTGAACAAAACCAGGAGTTTTGTAAGCTAAAGGAAAAATTGGAAGATAATGTAATGGATTTAAAGGTTAAGGTGGAGACATTGACCATTTCTGTGCAACAGACATTACTGCATTAAGTATGCAGAGCCAATATCTTATCATAGATGATGCAGAATTGTGCAGGGAAAATTAATGGCTGACTGAAAGGCTAAAGGATGCACAAGCTGCTATAAGGGGTTTATCCACACCTTCCAGTCGTATAGAGGCAGATCATTCTCAATGCTTAGCGCAGCTAGAGTCATTGAAACAACCGCTAGAGAGTCATAGTGCGATTATGACTGCAGTTAATGTTTCTGGGGTTAGAGGCAATGTATGTGCTGTAGATGTGGAGAAGTTTGACAAAGACTTTGTTTCAGATACTCAAACTGACTTGGGGATGGAGATGGACAATGCATCTGACCCTGGAGTTAGAAATATTAATACAATGGCAGAGGATACCTCAGATGAGTCCGTGGTGAGTGGACTTAATTCAGATGATAGTGTGGGATCTAGTAATTCTAGGAATGTTAATGTTGTGCAGCAAGGTAGGTCGCCATGTGCTCAGAGGTTTTGTGCAGGGAGGCAAGCTGCTCGTTGTTTTGCATGCAAAGGATTTGGGCACGTTGCGAGATACTGTAATGTAGTTAAAGGCAGCATGCACAGGAATTCTAAGTATCCCAAAACCACACCTAGAAGTAAAGTGGTTTATTCTGCAAGGTGGGGTAATGGTCCCGGACATGGTTCTTTGCAAAGACATAGAAGCCAGGAAAAGCCAATGTCCTGGACTCAAGGAGCAGATTTAAAATCCCAATATGAACTGTTGAAATGCGAAAATGTGAAGCTTAAAAAAGAGCGAGATAGATTCTGGGAACATCTTAGAGTTTCAAATTTTATGTACAGTAGAAGGGGAAATGAAGAGATGTTGTTGAGGTCTTTCTAAACCATTTTACTGTTTGTATTTTGCAGGAAAAATGGAGGACCTTTAAGACCGAAATTAACTTAACTTTTCTTTCCCTAGAAACCTGTATTAGGGACATTTTTGTATTCTGTTTTCTCTAAGGAGAAGACCCGAAATTGGCTTAGTAATGTTAATCAAGTAAAACAAATTCTAAATTGTGTTTCTTTGGTAAATGACCACTACAAGGGACATATCGGTAAGGAGTGCGACAAGGATAGCACTTATTATTCTTTGGTAAATGAATCTAAAGTTGCCTTGAGACTGGACAAGTTAGCGTTTCAATGACTGGGTGGGAAGAAACTGTCTTTCCTGGCCTTATCCATGGCAGCGCTGACAAATGGGTTTAGATCCAATTACCCCTAGCTGACAGGAACCAAAAGGGTTAAACAAGGCCTAACCCTCTCTATAAAAGCCCCTCCTCCTGCTGACTTCCCCAGTCTTTTTGTTCCTGTCCCCCTATGACAGGGTTGTTTGTATGTTACTGAGAAGTTTTTCTTTATTTGCCAACTGATTGATTTCGTATTGGCCTCAGGGGAGTTCAGCCTCTATCCCCTGGGAAGTCTCCAAGACTCGGCCCCGTGCAAGGGCCCTTGGGGAAGGCAGTGGCCTTATCTTCGGTATCAAGAACTCCTAAATTGTGGATAGAAGATCTGGAGGATGATATTAACAGGGGAGTGAGTGGACACAGTCTCCTGGATAGGATACATGATATGAAATTTGGCACCTGATTTCACTACGGGACCCGTGTCCAAGGGTATGGTATGAAGAATTGCCATGTCGGCAGATCTCTGTCGAGAATATTCGATCACAGAGTGAAAGGCCAGGGCGTTCTTTCACATCCATGGAATTACGAACTAGCTTATGTCTGTCCCCCCTTTACCATGATCATAGCAGTCCTTCAAAGGATGTGGAGGGAGAAGGTGGTGGTTATTGCCGTTATCCCACATTGGCCAAAACATCCATGTTCCCTCTCATGATGTCCCTCAGCATTCAGGAATCGGGGCAGATCCCAGTGACATCGGATCTCTTGTCTCAAGGGCCGGTCCAGCAACCGCATCCTCAGCACCTCTGTCTGACGGCCTGGCTGCTGAAATGGAAAGGCTGAAAAAGTCTGGATCTTCACAAGAGGTTATTGATACGCTTTTGAAATCCCGGAAGGTGTCCACTTCCGCTGTATGTTGTAGCATGTGGATGGTGTTTTCCACATGGGCAATAGACCACGGCATTGTCCTTTCTCAAATCTCATCTGAGGCGATCCTGGGGTTCCTCCACACAGGTCTGGACAAAAGGATGAGCCTTCGTTCCCTCAAGGTACAGGTGTAGGCTACATCAGCCATCACTGGGATCAGGTGGACTCAGAATCAGAGCGTTTTTAAGTCTCTGAAGGCAGTGAGTAAAGTATATCCTCCTAATAGGCTTCTTTATATGTCTTGGGATGTTCCTCTAGTTTTGGAGGCTCTATCAGGACCTCCCTTTGAGCCGATACAGTCTATTTCTATGCAATTCTTGTCATACAAGATGGTCTCCTTAGAAGTCTTGGCTTCAGGTAAGGAGGGTGTCGGGGCTCCAAGCCTGTGGTTGTGGTCAACACTTTCTCATTTTTCATGAGGATAGAGTAGTTCTGAGAACTGTATGAGGTTTCTTGCCGAAGGTTCATGCTAGTGTTCATGTAATTCAGGATATTATCCTTTCCGCTCTCAACTCAGAAGGGATGGAAGGATGTTTGAGCCTAGTCCGGTGTCTGAGGACATATGTGGAAGGATGTAAGGACTGGGAAAAGTCCAGAAGGCTGTTTATGATTACGGCAGGAGCCAGGAAGGCATTGGCAGCAGCCAAAACTTCATTAAGCAGATGGCTTGTGCTCACCATCATTAACGCCTGTCAAACAGCGGGAGTCTCCCCACCAAAAGGCATTGGGGTTCACTCCACAAGGGCCGTGTCCTCCTCATGGGCAGCAGCAGCTGGAGTTTGGGTGAATCAAAATTGCAGGGCAGCAACATGGGTGTCTAGGTCTACCTTTGTTAGCATTCTCGACTGGACGTCAGGGCTGCAGTGAATGACCACTTCGGTAGAAGTGTTTTGCTCTCTCGACTTGGAGTCGAGTGATACATTTATTTTTCGCATTCAATTATGTTTGTCTATGGATTTTGTTCGCACCCTTACTTCTGCTTGGGTAATCCCCATTTGTCAGCGCTGCCATGGATATGGCCAGGAAAACTGAAAATTTAATCATACTTACCGTAATTTTCTTTTCCTGGTTATACTCCATGGCAGCGCTGGGCTCCCACCCTATGGAGTTTTTAGCTTGTTACTAGACTGGGGAAGTCAGCAGGAGGAGGGGCTTTTATAGAGAGGGTTAGGCTTTGTTTAACCCTTTTGGTTCCTGTCAGCTAGGGGTAATTGGATCTAAACCCATTTGTCAGCGCTGCCATGGAGTATAACCAGGAAAAGAAAATTACGGTAAGTATGATTAAATTTTCCGTTTTGCATTGTTTACTGTCTCATGCAGACCCACCCAGACATTGATATGTTAATCACACAATTGTTCAATGGCAGGGTGTGTGTGTTTGTTCCAAAGGCAATAAGTTTATTCTTTTATTTTTTCGTTTTTTGTATTGAGTTTCGGTTTTAAGTGACATTTTTACCTTTTACTGAATCTCAATATATATTGCAGACAATCTTTAACTGTGAGAATTTTTTTCTGGTAGAGAGTGTAAATTTTTATTGTTTGGGCGTTTTTGTTTCTCAGAGGGAAATTCATGCCCCCTCCCCCATTGTTTTGGGTTTTATAGCATTAGCTGCGTTTTGTAAAGTATCGCATTACTGTTGGTTTGTGGTAGAAAAGAAAGGATTTGGTTTTAAAACTTTCTTTTTATATTTACTTTCCATAGGCGGGTTCCGCAATCGGGAATAACATGCTTTATTGGTTTAGAGCTGCTTTCTGCAGCGAGTAGTCAATTTTTGTTTCTTTACGCCCAGACTGTTAGTTTTTGGAGTTTTTTCATTTTGTGACAGTAATTCAGGTGTTGTACAGAGGCATCGTACAACTAGTAAATAGACAGCAGAAGGCTATCCCCATTCTTTGTGTTTAACAACTGTGTATTGAGAGAAGCCACATTGTCCTGTAGAGAAAGCGGGCGTAAGTGTGCTGTGCAGTTTGTCTGGCGAACTGCAGTGTAAGATCGTACAGCTATGAGCGGCGCACCGCGAAACAGTCGGTGAGGCCGGGAATACACTGTGAGGGGTAGAAACATAAGCTGGGAGGCGATCATTACCGTGTTGGGTAAGTTATGTATACATCGCCTCGGATAGGGTTTCTAGTTGGGGGACTAGACCAGGTATAGTGGTTGTAGTCCGTCAATCCAACAGTGAAAAAAGTCACCGGGCGGTGGTCTCCTAAAATGGTGGAAGGGGTTCCCCTGGACACAGGGTTAAGACGATAAGCGGATTCGAATCGCCATGGGCACTGGGCCATCCATGCAAGGGAAGGAAAGCGATGCTTCCCACAGTCAGACAGTTGCACAGTACATAAAGTCTAGTTTTGGGGCGAAGGCCATAGAACCCCCTTAAAGAATGGCATAGGTGGTCCAAGGGGTACCGCTTGGGGTATCCCTCTGGAAGGGACTTTTGGTGCCTGGAACTGGGAGAAACTCATCACCGAGTTAGACCCAGGCCGCAGGCATCAGAGACTTTAGATGTAGCTCAGCTGTGGCTTCAGAAGTCAATAATGGTAAACCGGCAGGGGATACAGAGGGCGGTTTCAGTCCAGAAGAACCGCATTATGTACACCTGGCCCGAGAGACTGGATCTGATGTAGTTTTTTCTGATGTTTCTGCCATCACCAATGCAATTAACTCTACTCTGCTCTCTCCAGCTACCATCTCTCTCTCTCGCGTGCACGCGCATCGCTCTCTCTCGCATCTCTCTCACACATCTGTAACACCTGGTGTGAGGTTGGGGTTTTGTGGATCACAACTGCGGAGGCCAATCAGACGGAACCCTGGTTTCACTCCCAATCTTAACGGGGAGTTAGGGTTCAAGCATCACAGCCAAAATAAACAGAAGTAAAAGGATGGATGGGATTATTACTGCATAACCCCCATCAAATGTAACAATAATAGAAGATGTAAGGTTCAGGTTGTCAATTAGGTTAGTATCGATAACAGCTATGGTTTAGAGGTAAAGTTGTATTCTCCAAAAGGACCACTAGATGGAGCATGCAAGTTAATCCAGCTTCTCTGTACACACAGTTAGTTTAACTCAATGGAGAGCAATATGCCAGGGTACTTGCGGTTAAATGGAGTAGCAGAAGGAGCTGGGGGTCCAAGTGGAGTTCGTTGAAGGTCCTCTGTAGAAGGTAGCAGTGTTGGATGGTATGGGGGGTCCCAGGAGACAGCAGGCGTTCAGTCTTCAATATTGGAACGCCATACTGTCTCACTGGGGCGTTTATATAGGGCTAAGAGGCGGGGGGAGGAGCCGCCGAACGAGACGAAGCACTTCCGCGTGCCAAGGTGGAACGCACCCGCCGTCCGAACCCGGAAGCAGATGCGCGCGCACCCTGCCGGAACGCAGACGGCCCGTCCCGTGAGGCAGAACCCTGTACCCCCCGATTCCCAGGTGAGCGGTGACGGCGGTTGCCGTTACAACATCTCTCTCTCTCTCTCACATATCTCTCTCTCACATATCTCTCTCTCACATCTCTCTCTCTCTCTCTCTCTCACACATCTCTCTCTCTCTCTCTCATCCACCTCTCCACCTAACAGTGTAACCTAACCTTGAGGCGATGCACCATGTTGAATCTAGCTTCTCTTCTTCCTGTTTTTGAGGACAAAGAGAAGAGGGGGGATAGTGGAGCAGAAAACAACAATTTTTCTAACCTGTCTACTTCCAATCAATTTTAGAACCTAGTAGGGAATCAAGTCAAGAACCGCCATTACTGCCTTTTCTATGATGGTACTTGGGTCAGATTTTTGCAAAGATCTAACAAATCACGGCCTGAATGTCTCGCTATAGCCCTTTATTCCATCAGAAATGCCCCCAGGCAGCCCCACGGATTATCACCCTACTTTCACCACCATGTTCAGGAATCTCTCCCGGACCCAGACTGAATAACCAGTGTTCATTCTAGTCAACCAGGTGATTGGGTCGTGCTAAAGAAACATCCAAGAACGGGACTAGAGCCGAGATATCTTGCGCCATTTCAGGTGCCACTGAGGACGCAAACCTCTCTGAAGTTCGAGGGACGAGACAACTGGGTCCACGCCAGTCACTGCAAGAAGTTGCTCAGCTATATCAAAGAATGAGGAGTATCTTTTTTGTTTATTTGTTTAGCTTAATTTATTTTAGCGAGGGAAACGATGAAAAGCATCCCAATCTTTTGTTTAAAATGCACCCCAGGAATGGCAGCCATTCATGTCTGTATTGGCATGAGGAAATACAGTACACTAGCAAGGACCATTCAGAGACATTTGTCGATAGAACATAAAGATAGATTCCTAGAGGGTAACATCAGTTATAGTTTTAATATTAGCTCTGGCTCCGGCACCACGCTTGCTAATCCCATATGGGTGTCCGGGCAGCTAGGCGGCCCGCAGATGTGTTACAGCATCAGCTTCAGTAAAGGGGATAGGTTTGTGGGATCCTCCAGTTGTGAGGGAGGTATAACAGTCAATCTCACTAATGAAACCCCTGATCTCTTTAATAACACCCATAGACCAGATTATATCTGCTGGAAAGAAGGGTGGAGGTTCCAACTAGGAAAAATGCCATCCTAGATTTTACATATGTCCACGCATCATCTCATTCTTAGGGATACTGGTATCCCTGGATATTACGGTCCCTCAAGAAATTGTCCAAAAGTTTCTTGAACAAATCTATACTCTTGGCTGAAATCACTGCCGATGGCAGCGATCTCCAAGC
>NW_017307163.1:359139-362790 GCF_000935625.1 Nanorana parkeri | reverse complement strand
AGGACCCGGCTCCAGCACCACCTGGGGGTGCTCTGGATCCTAACACTCTCTCCAGTTCAAGGACATCCCTTCTCCGTACCGGCGACCAAAACTGGACCGCGTACTCTAGATGTGGCTGAACCAACGATCTATATAGAGGCACAATTATAGACTTGTCCCTGCAATACATCCCCTTCTTAATACATGACAAGACCCTGCTAGCTTTGTTTACCGCAGCCTGGCGCTGCAAGGTACCATTCAGTTTGTGGTCTACAATGACCCCCAAATATTTTTCTATTTCTGACTTCCCTAGCGGCATACCCATGATTGTATAGCCTATTTGTTTATTTTTATGTCCAAAGTACATTACTTTGCATTTATCGACATAGACCTCCCAGCTATTTCTATTTGGGAGTGTAGATTTGCTTCCCCCTCCTCCCCTATATTCGGAGGCTTATAGCAAATACCCACAATAAGTTTACGGCTAGGGTCCGCCATATCGAGCTCTAGCCATAAGGTCTCCACATCTTCTCCACTGTTTGACGTGATATCGTCCCTTATATGCATATTTAGATAGTTTTTAACGTAAATGCAACCCCCCCCCCTCCTTCTCTCACATCTGTCCCTCCTGAATAGGTTATACCCCTCTATATTAGTAGCCCAATCATGTGTGCCGTCTAGCCAGGTCTCCGATATACCCACTATATCGAAGTCCTGTTCGAGTATCATAATTTCAAGCTCGTGAACATGATCCAGATTAAATCAGCACTGAGGGTAAACCATTGGAGTAGCTATCTTCCTGTGGATGTGGAGACGTGGCCGCCGTGCGCAGAGGTCTCCCCTGGCGAATTGTACATGTGCTATGCGCTGGGCTGTTGGTCTCACTGCAAGTGGCCAGAGCCAGCCGTAAGATCACAGCTGGCTCCGCCCAGCTGTCAGAAGCAGACTGTCGGCCGGCCGATGCATATGCGTTCTGCTCGGCTGAGCCGCTCGGCCATGATCGGGAGCTGTACGGGCTATTGTGAATTCTACTGAACCGAAGGGGTCCTGGGGCTGAAGCTAGCCGAAGGATCGGCCGAAGCTACGGCCAGATCCTTCGGCAGCTTCGTGAATAGACCCCTAAGTCTTTGTTGTGTTCCGTCAACCACTTGGCTATATTTTCTGATGAACTCTGTGTTTTATTATCGGTGTCAAACCCGTTTCCCTCCTGAGTGTATACTGAGGAGAAAAAAGTGTTCAGCACTTCGGCCCTCTCCTTGTCGTTTGTGACCAACTTCCCGTTTTCGTCCTATTTTTGTAATATTAATTTCCAGAACACGTTGATGACCGAGAAAAATGAGGACATGGAGATAGGCATCTCCTAGATCGATAGATATTAGCCACTGGTCCTCTTGACAAGGGCAAGAATTGTCTGCAACGACTGCATCCGGAAGGGGAGCACCCGAATGAAGGAGTTCAGAAACTTGAGATCTAATACCGGTCTGTACTTCCTGGATGACTTCTTTACCAGGAACAGAGGCGAGTACACTCCCGAGCCCCTCTCTCCTCTTGGTACTGGAATGATTGCTTGTGACTTCAACAATTCTTCGATATAGGTCATCAAACAACTGAACTTTTCTAGAGAGGTCGGAATCTGTGTTGCCACGAAATGTGCGCAGGGTGGCCTTTTGGCAAACTCTATTTGATACCCCCGATGAACTATATCCAGTATCCATGCATCTTCAATATTCTCTGTCCAAACCGGTTCGAATAAGGCCAGTCTTGCCCCTACCGGACCTGGCTGGACGGTCACACCTTCAGAACGGTTTCTCCGCCTGCTTCGCCACTGCTGTGGCTCTGGCTTTAGCTGTCTTAACATAGGGTGGCTGATTTGATTTCCAATGGGAGCGAAAAAAGGGCTTCCCCGGCCTATATGATCTTGCGTCCTGAGTACTTCGCTGGGGACAAAAAAAAACAGTCCTAGGAGGGGGTCATGAGGGCGGAGCTGACCCGCAGTGGGCTGACATGAGGAGGGGCCAGGAAATAATTAGTCCTCTATAGCCAGTTGCCATTCTCTATTGCTATGGAGAATGGCTTGTTATATATATATAATATTTGGAGAGAGTGAGAGAGAGAGAGAGAGACACTAATCTGAACGTAAAGACATGGGTTAGTAAAAGAGACACAATTGATATAATACTATGATAAAATTACAATATCAGTGTTTCAGATAATGTTGAATGATCTATGAATAGTAACAGTAATTTAATTATACATGGATTCCCATTATCCTTTTTTGCGTCCATATATATTTAAGATTATTCATTTAAAGCGAGCATGGACATAAGGAAAGAGCCTCTGCCAGTGATACAGCACATCCTAGAAAGTGAAAATGCTTCAGTGCCAGATGGTTGTGCAACTGACCATATACTCTGTTCTTTGACCTCTGAAAACCTATATAGAAGATTCCCTGTTATTTCCTTCTTTGGTGGGGACTGTAAAGATGCATTATGTGTGAAACACCTGTTAACCAAGGACTTCAGATTGAGCTATTTATTATAGTCTGCTTTAAAATAAATTCATTTACTGCAGTGGAACTGATATAAGCTCAAGGCAATCGTATCATGCATCACTTGGTAAACTGTCCTGTAGCATTTTGTCAAAGGCAAATCCTCGCCAGTTTTCAGTAGAGGGGCCATCTGTAGCCAAATATTTATTGCATTTGAAATGATAAAATTAAAAAAAAATCCAATTATGTATTCATAGCATTAATTGTTCTGCTTGCATATGTTCCAAGTCACTGGCTGTAAATCTTTTGTTCAAAATCACACTTTTTAAATCACTCTTTGTATCAATCATGGTTTTGTTTAAGCAAAAATAGCACGTTAGAAAAAATGATTGGTTTTAAAGATTTTCTGTCAAGACTAATGGTTTGTTTTTAGATGCAGCAAATCAGTCTGGAGAATATTTCTTGAGGAAGTGTACAAATAGGACTTTATGATACTGGACATCTGTTCAAAGAAATAGGCAAGATTTAATTCAAAACTCGTGTTTACATTAAAGGATCCGTGAAAAAAGACAGCAAATGCAGAAGTCCAAACTGTTTCTACCACATAATGACTAATAATTGGAGTCTCCGTTAGGTTATTAGGATTGGGGAAATAGGATCACGGCACGTAATTCAATAGAGCAAGAAAGCTGGTCAATGGTTTTTATACTAGTAGATATACTATATTATGATATTCTTCTTTCTGTTTGACTATTCTTATTTTATACTAAAAATTATGTGCAAAATCAATGCTTTTTTTTGTACTATCTTATCAAATAAAAAAGTAGGAGTATTTTCTAATTAGGCAAATGGTACTATGCAAAGTATAGCAACCCATAGCAACTAGTTATTGACCTTCTTTCTTTGCTCTAATAAATCTGAACCGATGAAAGGTGAGAAATGATTGGTTGCTCTGGACTATTTATGTTTAAAGATGTCCATAAAAAGACAGATGTGACCTGTCATATAAAAAAATTAACCAACACATGTGTAGTGAGGTGGCTACCTAAAAATTATTTCAAATTATGTCCAATCAAGCAGAACATATGCCGGTAAACTGACTAGACCGGCATTCATTGTTTACACTCTATTACATAAACTTTATTACTGCACATTTTACTTATCAATGTTAGTTGCACTATATA
>NW_017307163.1:352799-358712 GCF_000935625.1 Nanorana parkeri | reverse complement strand
TATATTGATTTCCATACAGTTTGTGAACCCCAAAGCAGGTATAGACATAGTTCTAGGTGTACACAACTTATATGTGTGAGGTTTCCTTTCCTGGTGTGCTTTAAACAGTGCACTCTTATGTCAGGTATTAGCTTCAATATCCATTATGATTGAAACTTTCATCAAAAGAGAATTAAGGTCAAAACCTAGTATTTACTGGATTACAGGCCAAATGGACCAACATACATTTTAACACTGCTGTGTATTCTGATGACAGAAAAAATAGCAGTGTGTTTATGCTGGACAAGCTTATCAGTGACAGGCAAATTCTGGATAAAGGAAACAAAATATACTGTCTGTGGTAATGCAAATACTGCATCTGTGATTGTATTGAGTTTATTTTTTGTGTTTATTTAGTGCCATGGCTATGTAAAATAGAGATAGATGGTAGATAGATAGACATAGATATATGATGGATTTTGTAAATTTTATTCAGGTGGTCAAAAGTTGCTGACATGATATAATATGAGGTCTCTATAACAAATGCTGAATAGAGCTTCCTTACACACGCTGTAAGTGTAAATAAATATATATATATATTTTTTGCTGCAGCACTGAGATTACCTTTAAAGGTGGAAAACCAATGCTGAAAAAGCTCTCTCTATCTATCCATACATTTCTCTACCATAGCAATAGATATGACACTGCTGAAAAAGGAATGTATGTGCTTTTTCTTTTGTCTCTACTAATTTAAACAACATGGTGACTTGTTTTCAATATTGCCATGTATCCTTCATTAAAAACATCTACACCCATCATATATTGTGTGTTTATTGACATATTTCAAAGCCAAAAGCTTAAAAGGTCAGCACATTCACTATTATAATGAGATCATGATATTACCCATTATTTAGTCTAAACTGCAAACTCAAAACATTTTCCCATCATACTATTGTGACTGATGTTCCTGAGCTCTGGAGATGCACTGCAGCCTTCTACTGTTCTTGCAGTTTAGAGCACTGAGGTTAGGTTACATGTAGCAAGTCTGATGCCATTACTGTTGTATAGGAAGTGCACATATATCCAATCCTTGAGATACTACAGGCACAGAGATCATATCATTCCAAAGATTTTAGCATGACTAGAGAGGGAATGATACCCTGCTGTTGTATTTGCCTGTCTAGGTTCAGGTCTATTTTAGGACCTTGGAGAGCAGCATACAAATTGCATATAATCGTATCCACTGCACTCGAAGCCCTGCAACAATACTGATCAGACACACAGCCGTATTTATCTCAAAGTGTCAATCAGTCCAAAGATTTTAGCATGACTAGAGAAGCAATGCCAACCCGCTGTTGTATTCGCCTATCTAGGTCCAGGTCTATTTCAGGTCCTCGGAGAGCAGCATGAAAATTGCATATTACCATATTCACTGCACACACAAGAAGCCCTGCAACAATACTGATCGGTCACAACCTTATTTATCTCAAAGTGTTAAATGATAATCTCGTGTGTAAAATACAATGTAACTAATAGCAAAATGATAATAAACGCAGCAGGGAATCTTATCATGTGCAGATTGTCTTGTCAGCTACAAATCCAATACAAAAATACCAATTTGCTTCTGCTGCCAAACACACCTGCTGTTTCTCAGTTTGCATGGCAGTCTGGGAGAACTTCCGCAGAATACAGAGAGGATTTTCAGCCTGTTTTTGTACTATAGCTGCTTCTGTGAACTTGACTGCAGCTCTGGTGCCTTGCATTGAGTCTCTGTGTTCTGTGCAATGCTTCTCACTCAGTGGGGCTGAGCTGACTGTAATTCTCTCTCTTACCGTAAGGATGTGTAGCTGACTGCAATCATCAGTTCCCCCAAAAGCCATGAGGAATACAGAGACTGGATGTGTTCTCTGCTGCAGAAAAAAATAGGAACACATCTACAAAGGGAGCAGAGCCTCGATACTGATTTGAATGGATGACAATGGATTTCCAGTTTGCCAGTGTGACTTAAACTTTATCATGTGGCTTTGCGAAGCTGATTGATGCTGCATTTTTTTGTTGTTTGTTTTTCTGCGATGTGAACAAGTATCCAGCTCAGTTTAAGGGATAGTCATATACTACTGCTGCAGTGAATTGCAAAGAGAATTGATGAAATGACTTTGTGGGATAGGAACCACAGGCTACATTATTTGAAAGAAGAATGCAGTGAGTATTATGTTCATTTTGCCTTCTTCTTGTCCTATATTAACTGCTTCAAATGCCATATCTACATAAGGGGGGGGGCGAGAGAGAGAGAGAGAGAGAGAGAGAGAGAGAGAGAGAGAGAGAGTGTTTATTGTAGAACTTTCATGTGATCAGAACAGCCCCGCTATTGGTTGCCTCAGTATTGGAGCTCAGCTGTCAGGCTCACTACAGGCAGGATGATATTTATCGAGTAGTTTATCTGCTGTTTGAAATGTGCCAATCTTGTCACCCTGTAGACTATGATTGGAATATGATCTAACTTGGGAACCACTGCAAAAAAAAAAGGAAGGATTTTTCCAATACCTTAAGCAGTTATAGAATAGGCATTCATCATACCCAGCCACGGACTGCGCTATTTATGACTAACACGCCTTTATTAGACCTTAAAGCAGTGCTTTTATATTGCTGACAGCCGATGAAGATGCTGAGAAGTAAAAGGACTGCTCGGATCCACACTTCCAAAAAATCACATGATCACTGCAACTTCTTGTAAGACATCTGAATGCTTAAAGTGGCAAGCTTCTGATGTCACATACAGGGCTACACATGTTAGATTGCTATAAAAGGCATAGAACTCTAATACACTGAGCTGTCTTACTGTTCCAAAATCGGCCACTGATTACTGAGCAATCCGAGTGCTTTCTGGAGCTTGTGGATTCAATAGGTGAATGTACTGAAATATGTGTGTGCTCAGACTGATTTCTTCTGTTCTGTTGTTGACATTTCCCTAGGCAGTTGTTACATATGCACCAACTGGGGTGGATGTTTTTATTGGCAGCTATGTGAAAATCAAACTGCAGCAGGGAAAATGTTCTTGGAGAGAGTGGAGGAGCATCCTAAGAAGCGGTGCTGAGAGCTACGCGATGCCAAACTTTGCAGCACGGTTCTCACACCAGGAGGGGGCGCTCCTGTACTTTTCCATCCGCTATATGAATGGGGAGTTAAGTTCACCATAATGTACGTAATAACAGGAGCTTCCCTGCAATCCCCACTAAACTCCGTCCTAACATACATTCCATACAAGGCCCCTTCATCTTTTTTTTAAGTGTATTATGTGTGTTACGCCTAAGCTCCACCGTTGTGTCGAGCAGTTAACTGCTAAGATCATTTTATGCTGAACACGACACAACACGTATATGTAATATCAATAGCACTTCCCTGCAGCCAAAAGCATCGATGATCGCTTTAGTTTAATCGCATCTTGTATTTCTACGTGCGGGCTGCATGTCTGTAGGGGAAGATGAAGGTCGAACAGACTCTGACAGGTGATCACTGCAGTGACAGACACCAGCAATGCTAAAGCAGTTCGATGCATCTAAGTGCTGATCGAGCTTAAACTGAACCAAAAAAAAAACCCGCATCTCTATGAATATGTCATGGCAAGTAAATGATATTAGAGAGACGATCCTTCATGGGTATCCCCTGAAGACGTAATCTGCAGTGTCTCAGACATATCAACTGATGCCATGGCGACCTAGAGGGAGTAGATCCGATTTCCAACGTGCAGGAATGTCACGGGCAACCTAACGAGTCAGTTAAATAGCCAGAGTGCTATCTATCCGCAGCATAATCCAGGGCATGCTGATCTACACAGACAGCTATAATGTCTCCACAGTAAACACACAAGCCACTACAATGGATCTCATTATTATGAGGCTTATGGCTATTTTTAAGATGTCTGTAAGATATGCCTGTCAAAATATTTGCTGATGTTAGGTTTCCTCTGTCAAACCTGCAGGGGTGTTAGTAATTATGCAGAGACGCGCTGCATGTCTTCCAGAAGTGTTTTCACGATATTGCAGCGCTGGAATGGGAACAATTAGATGGTGGCAAGTCAGCATGCAGCTTCTTTCATCCTAACTACCCAATGCATCTTCAGCACGCTGTCACTGGGGAGTTCTGGTTTGGGGAAAACATGACACAGGCTGATATTAAAACAAAGGGGAGCTGGAGAGCTAATTGGTTTTACCGCTACACTTCTTTTCACTGCACCAAATTAACTGTTCAGCTATTTTCTGTCTTCACATTCATGATCAATGGCTGAGAGAGAAGGAGGTGATGGTGGGACTGACCTAAAACTTTTGTGATCAATTCCTGCAGGGATTAAAGCTGGACAAGATGGATACATTTGGCTCTGCTGTGTTGCTGCTCCAAGCTCTCTTACAGATGGTGGATCTGGGTCATGGAGCAGTAGAGAAAACTTTTCCGGTCCTGAATATTGCTGTGATTTTGGGGAAAACACGCTATATCACAGAGAGGGATGTCCGAGCTCTCTGGACAAGGGATATGTCCTTGAACTTTGATGTCAACGTGGTGACCCTGATTGTAAACCAGACAGACCCCAAAAGTATTATCACCCACATGTGTGACCTGATGTCAGGCACCAAGATCCACGGGGTGGTATTTGGAGATGAGACTGACCAAGAGGCTGTTGCTCTGATTTTGGATTTTTTTTCATCTCAGACTTTCATCCCAATTCTGGGGATTCATGGTGGCTCCTCCATGATCATATCGGAAAAGGTAAGGGATCACTGAACGCCTTTTGTTTTCAATGCTTAGTCTTCAAGGTACTCTATTTGTCTTCACATCCTTACCCTCCCCATGCACAGTTTGAACGTCATGGCCAATTAATCACTGCATAAAGTGCTGAGGTCTACTTAACTACCACATGAGAATATACCATTCCTCACATACTTTAATTAGCAATGCAGCATCTAGAACTTCACTTTGGATTCAACTGTACGGTGCGGGTTAGCTAATGGATATCTGAATGCAATGTTCTAATGAATTTTACATATCCATTCAAACTATGCAGAATACTAACGCTGCTTTAGCCTTTGGCTTTAAGCAGAACCCCAAGCAAATAAAATCTTAGTTCTTGCAGTGCAGCTACCCCCGCACTGTGGTAAAGTGCTTGTTTCCCCTAGTGAGCTAAAATATCAGATATACTCACTCAAACCACGATCCCGGTTGACTCCTAGACTGGTTCCTGGAGCCTCTCTCCCCCTCCACTCCAGCAGTCTAAGGTCCGGTGAGCCATCACGTCCTATACATTGTATGGGACATGAGGACACTGAGGGATATTCCATTGCCGGAGCTGAGGAGGAGAGGCTGAAGGGACTGGTCTAGGAGCAAGCCGAGTTCAGGTGAGTATATCTCTGTTATTTTAGCTCCCTAGTCAAAAAAGCACTTAACCCTTGTAGTGTGGGGGCAGCCCCACTGCAAGGGTTAAGATTTTATTTGCCTGGAGTTCTTCTTTAAAGGGAACCTGTCAGGGTAAGAACATGGCACCCATCACTGATTTGTTTTTGACGGCCTACGCTCCAGGGTGATCATCATTATACTTTTTTCACTATGCATTGAGTCACCGGGCTGGAGCAAGCATGTGTAAGCTGGGTCTCCGCACATCTGATATTCACCTCTTTGTAACATATACTGATTACAAAGAGATAAGCAAATAGTCTTTGCTTAAAAATTGTCCCTTAAAAATTGTATTTCCAAAAAATAAGGATAAAAAGGAGGGTCACTTGACTAACATAAAATAATTAGTGTGTAATTATCTTCAAATTGCCTCCACCATCATGAAAAAAAACATAAATATATCATACAATCCAATAGATACTGTAAGGAGACTAATAATATGAACCTTTAAAATGCAGTAGGTATCCCTAGATGTAAACACCTGTACTATAT
>NW_017307163.1:352034-352751 GCF_000935625.1 Nanorana parkeri | reverse complement strand
ATATATATAGAGTATATAAATAAATATCCCTGGCGATATAATGCCTCTGCGATTTAATGTTCTTTATGGAATAGAATACATCAGGAATATGGCTTAATGCTTCATCCTATTCATTTGGTGAAATACCGCATACCTGTTGTAGGTATCCAATTACACGTAAGAGAGCATTGCTACTAATGTATACAAAAAGCATAGGTCCATCCCTATATACTGCAGTTACATGCATGTGATACATTAGTCTTTCCTCTCATATTGGCCAGTCAGCCATTCACACCAAACTTTCTATATACCACATAGAGGCTGACAAAATCAGGCCCCTTCTTTGTTTTACTAGTCAGTCACCTAGGACGAAATATTATCTTGGGCAGCCAGGAAAAGTGTATAATTGTTAATTGTAAGTTCAAAAAAGGTTCTATCAGCAAATCAGGTGACTGCCAATGTAAAATAGTTTTCATTAGTCCTTATTATTTGCCCTAGTAGTAAAGAAATACAATTACAATCATATTAGTATTGACTTTTTCATGTTATAATGGATTTGGACTATACTGTCTTTTTGCACATTTCATTCATAGGATGCTATTTACTTTTGATACTGTTGTTTGTGTGTATTTTTATGTTGGAATTCCTATTACTTATGGGTAGCGGTCTCCTTCCAATTGGGATGTGTGTTTTTTCTCCATTAGGGTGTTTACGTTATTGTGTAGCATTATGTTGGCA
>NW_017307163.1:351708-352017 GCF_000935625.1 Nanorana parkeri | reverse complement strand
GCTGTTACATTGGATAATCCAAGTGATTTGGTGCAAGTGGCAAATCAGGAGAAACCTGTTGGAATAGTATTGAACTTCAGTTGCTCCCATAAATAACTCTTTATAATGATACAATCTCTATTGCACCATGATTATGTTTGATCCAATGTGACTGGCTGATGCAACCAAAGTATCAGTACATAAGCTTGGTTTTTGTCAGCTTTCATGGCATATTTTGGCCTTTCAGTAAATGTGAGAAGGCTGGATTTGTTGTCATGTATGCGCAGTATGAAGGGACGTACATACACCTTTTGGATTCTTTGGGGATCA
>NW_017307163.1:329926-351361 GCF_000935625.1 Nanorana parkeri | reverse complement strand
CAAGACACAGTTTACTTTTTCCTTTCTTTTTTGTTTGAACTTTATTGAAATGTCAAGTGATATTTTATTCATTTGTATTCTTTGCAAAGTCAGAATGTCCGCATTTTTTCACACCACACCGCAACGACCGCAAGGCAGTGTTGTGGTGTAAACAAGACACATAGGAAACAATTGTTCTGAAGACATACAAAATGTGTAGTAGCAAACAATCTAATAATAGAAAATCATCACTGGTATATGGAAGTTATATTATATGCTCATATCTAAGTTACATGATAACTTTATTTTTGGAGGTAAATTTAAAGTGACATTAAACCTTTGTGTTTTTTGTCTTCTTTATATAATGGAGAGGCCCACACTTACATTATCTCACTATTCTTCTTCTTTAAAGTTGTTTTCTTCCTCATTCTCTAACTGGTCCCCAAACCGCAAGACCTCTTGCCTGCCTGTCAGTGTCTTCTTCAGTTAGCTGGCTGCGGAAAAATCACCCATGCATGTGCATTACCGGCTGTGACCCACACCTATCTGTGTGCGTCCATAGACACACACACACCTTGCAGAAAGCCATGCCCCTGTCCCTCCACCACTCTCCTCCCAACAGTTTGACTGACGGCAGCAAGAGCCTATCACTCCTTTGGCCTCAGTACCCTCCCCCACAAAAAGGAAGTTCGGGGAATGGCACATCGCTTCCTGGACCCGGCGGAGGTGACAAGTGACCATAGGTAAGTATTTGGGGATGGGGACAGGGAAACATGGAAAAGTACTGGGCATTGTTTACCTTAATGCAGAGAATGCATTAATGCACCTTTTTAAAATATTATTATCCATGTAAACCTGGATGCTGGAAATGTTATTAGTGTGATATTTCTAGATTTTAGAATATTTATAATAACTTGGTTAAGGATGTAAGGATTATGGAAGAATGTTTGTACCTGGGTAAAACACTGATGAGAAGATAGATGTCAAAAGTTAGCTATTCATGAAACAGGTTCAAAATGTGCTATAGGAAGCTGGGTAAACTACTATCCCTGACTTTTAATGTGTGCCCCTGCATTATACTCTGTCACATGGGCTTCCAATGGAGACAACAAGTGTTAATTTCAACAGTCGCAGGCCTGGCCCACTTTTACTACCAGCAGGAAACTTGCCATGAGACATGCTATCCACACCATCACTGAAGTGTATGCATTTTGACAGGATGTGGCTGCAAAGATGCTGCAGGAGATCAGCACTGAGTTGCAAAGAAGGATGAAAAAATGTGAAAACAAATATTTTGTGTTAAAAAAATGGCAAATATTTATGATACGCAGTGCTTAACAAACCTGCAATTCAGTTATCTGATGTATTCTATATGCCTGCTGATTAATTCTAAAGCATAAAGTACATTGACAAGAATTTTTAATAGGATGTATATTTATATATGGTCAAAAATGACTAAATGTACTGATTTACTAATGTTTGCAAACCTCTGGGGACTTATACAATGTGAATGTAATGTAAAATACATTGAGGGGGATTTATCAAAACTGGAGCTGAAGAATATGGAGCAGTTGCCTATGGCAGCCAATCAGCTTCTCTTTTCAGTTTGTTCAGTTAAGATTTAATATTGAAAGGTGGATGCTGATTGGTTGCCAATGGCAACTGCTCCAAATTCTGTCTGCTCCAGTTTTGATCAATTCCCCTCACTGTATTTTAAGACTTGATGGAGGGAATTTATCAAAACTGGAGCAGACAGAATCTGGAGCAGTTGCCTGTAGCAACCAATCAGCTTCTCTCTTCAGTTTGTTCATTTAAGTTTTGAAAATGAAAGCTGGAAGCTGATTGGTTGCCATGGTGCAACTGCTCCAGATTCTGTCTGCTCCAGTTTTGATAAATTCCCCTCAATGTGTTAACATCTGTAAATAACTTTAATATATTTTAGAGATATCTTAATAGTTTGTATTTATGGTATTAGACTCCATGTAGTATCTAATGGATGTTTAATATCTTGAGGGTGCTACCATTTTTAAGTGGTTTTACTTCAATATGGTATAGGTCATTTGGATGCAGATATACACAAATTAGTTTGGATTAGTTGAGTGATCTTCTTTTATATCCCTTGTTTTGGAAATAAAATAAAAATTGTTAAGGGTACCAGCTGTTTAATTTAAGCAGGTACCCACATAAAGGAGTTATATGTGAGTCAGGCCCCTAATATTTATATCATTAGTCCCCGTAGAATAAAAAAAAACATTATTATTCATGTATTTATCCCAGCTAAAGCAAAGGAAGCAAGGATAATGACAGCTTCCCCCCCCCCCCCCCCCCCCTCGGAGTGGGGGGGGGGGGGGGGGGGGGGGGGGGGGGTGCTTTGTGTTGTTACAACTCAAGACACAGTTTACTTTTTCCTTTCTTTTTTGTTTGAACTTTATTGAAATGTCAAGTGATATTTTATTCATTTGTATTCTTTGCAAAGTCAGAATGTCTGCATTTTTTCACACCACACCGCAACGACCGCAAGGCAGTGTTGTGGTGTAAACAAGACACATAGGAAACAATTGTTCTGAAGACATACAAAATGTGTAGTAGCAAACAATCTAATAATAGAAAATCATCACTGGTATATGGAAGTTATATTATATGCTCATATCTAAGTTACATGATAACTTTATTTTTGGAGGTAAATTTAAAGTGACATTAAACCTTTGTGTTTTTTGTCTTCTTTATATAATGGAGAGGCCCACACTTACATTATCTCACTATTCTTCTTCTTTAAAGTTGTTTTCTTCCTCATTCTCTAACTGGTCCCCAAACCGCAAGACCTCTTGCCTGCCTGTCAGTGTCTTCTTCAGTTAGCTGGCTGCGGAAAAATCACCCATGCATGTGCATTACCGGCTGTGACCCACACCTATCTGTGTGCGTCCATAGACACACACACACCTTGCAGAAAGCCATGCCCCTGTCCCTCCACCACTCTCCTCCCAACAGTTTGACTGACGGCAGCAAGAGCCTATCACTCCTTTGGCCTCAGTACCCTCCCCCACAAAAAGGAAGTTCGGGGAATGGCACATCGCTTCCTGGACCCGGCGGAGGTGACAAGTGACCATAGGTAAGTATTTGGGGATGGGGACAGGGAAACATGGAAAAGTACTGGGCATTGTTTACCTTAATGCAGAGAATGCATTAATGCACCTTTTTAAAATATTATTATCCATGTAAACCTGGATGCTGGAAATGTTATTAGTGTGATATTTCTAGATTTTAGAATATTTATAATAACTTGGTTAAGGATGTAAGGATTATGGAAGAATGTTTGTACCTGGGTAAAACACTGATGAGAAGATAGATGTCAAAAGTTAGCTATTCATGAAACAGGTTCAAAATGTGCTATAGGAAGCTGGGTAAACTACTATCCCTGACTTTTAATGTGTGCCCCTGCATTATACTCTGTCACATGGGCTTCCAATGGAGACAACAAGTGTTAATTTCAACAGTCGCAGGCCTGGCCCACTTTTACTACCAGCAGGAAACTTGCCATGAGACATGCTATCCACACCATCACTGAAGTGTATGCATTTTGACAGGATGTGGCTGCAAAGATGCTGCAGGAGATCAGCACTGAGTTGCAAAGAAGGATGAAAAAATGTGAAAACAAATATTTTGTGTTAAAAAAATGGCAAATATTTATGATACGCAGTGCTTAACAAACCTGCAATTCAGTTATCTGATGTATTCTATATGCCTGCTGATTAATTCTAAAGCATAAAGTACATTGACAAGAATTTTTAATAGGATGTATATTTATATATGGTCAAAAATGACTAAATGTACTGATTTACTAATGTTTGCAAACCTCTGGGGACTTATACAATGTGAATGTAATGTAAAATACATTGAGGGGGATTTATCAAAACTGGAGCTGAAGAATATGGAGCAGTTGCCTATGGCAGCCAATCAGCTTCTCTTTTCAGTTTGTTCAGTTAAGATTTAATATTGAAAGGTGGAGGCTGATTGGTTGCCAATGGCAACTGCTCCAAATTCTGTCTGCTCCAGTTTTGATCAATTCCCCTCACTGTATTTTAAGACTTGATGGAGGGAATTTATCAAAACTGGAGCAGACAGAATCTGGAGCAGTTGCCTGTAGCAACCAATCAGCTTCTCTCTTCAGTTTGTTCATTTAAGTTTTGAAAATGAAAGCTGGAAGCTGATTGGTTGCCATGGTGCAACTGCTCCAGATTCTGTCTGCTCCAGTTTTGATAAATTCCCCTCAATGTGTTAACATCTGTAAATAACTTTAATATATTTTAGAGATATCTTAATAGTTTGTATTTATGGTATTAGACTCCATGTAGTATCTAATGGATGTTTAATATCTTGAGGGTGCTACCATTTTTAAGTGGTTTTACTTCAATATGGTATAGGTCATTTGGATGCAGATATACACAAATTAGTTTGGATTAGTTGAGTGATCTTCTTTTATATCCCTTGTTTTGGAAATAAAATAAAAATTGTTAAGGGTACCAGCTGTTTAATTTAAGCAGGTACCCACATAAAGGAGTTATATGTGAGTCAGGCCCCTAATATTTATATCATTAGTCCCCGTAGAATAAAAAAAAACATTATTATTCATGTATTTATCCCAGCTAAAGCAAAGGAAGCAAGGATAATGACAGCTTCAAAGGCAAGACTGCAATGGCAGCTCTCATTTTTTTATATGTTGATGGGATCCTTTAAAGGAGAACTCCGGGTACAAATTGTCTTAACCAGTGCAGTGGGCCTACTCCCTACTGCAAGGTTTAACTGCTCATTTTTGCCTAGGTTCTCTCTATCCTCCCCCCTCCTCCACTGCAGCGATAGTATGTCCCTCGGCGTCCTCATGTATGCAATGTATTAGACATGATTATTAGAGGATCCTTAGACTGCTGTAGTGGAGGGAAGAACCGCTCCAGGGACCAGTCTAAGAGCAAGCTTATAACTCACAGCAACACATGTAACACCGGTATAATTTACAGCAACACATTTACCAATTACATTGCTATATGAGCAGTGGCGGACCTAAGGATCAAAGGGCCCTGCTGCAACATTTTTTTCGGACCCCCCCCCCCCGGGTCTTACAATGCCCATACTGGCCAACTGACCACCTGAAAGCCCGCAATGGCCACCTGAGAGCAGAAAAACAAGCTCAGGACTCTCACTGATTCTGCAATATGTTGACTTGTATAATAATCACATTATATA
The DNA here is from genome assembly GCF_000935625.1 of Nanorana parkeri. Lineage (NCBI taxonomy): Eukaryota > Metazoa > Chordata > Amphibia > Anura > Dicroglossidae > Nanorana > Nanorana parkeri. The sequence continues at coordinate 346,144 of NW_017307163.1, read as the reverse complement.
TTACAGTGTAATAATAATAGAAATAGAGTGTACAATAAATGCGCTTGAAACATCCCCAAACTACCTCTCCCCTCACATCCCCCCCACCCTCTCGCTTGATATGATAAAATAAAGTAAATTAATGAAGATTCCCAGTGAGTACCCTTCTCTATACCATCTCTCTCTCTCCCTCTTCCTTTCTCTCCTTGATATACCCATTTTCCTCATTCACTAAAATGTGGAAGAAGCTGATTGGTAACAACAAGATCAAGGGTTTTTTCTGGTCAACCAAACAGGTCCTTGATTCCCATCTACACTGGAACAACTGCATCTCCATTGAAATGCTTTCAGCTATCACTTGCCTTATTGTCTGACACCAATTGCATTGTTTATATGTAATCACAAATACAAGGCCCTGCTGGTGCCACCAAACATCTTATCAATCCCATTAACATAGGCCTCTCCCTTTCTGCATATTGTTTGTGGGGGAAGAGTTATTTGTTGTCCAAATAATTGCCCTTCCCTTTTAGATAGGACTTGCTAAAATTGTTTAATTGTCCCAAGCAATTCTTTTAATGTGGAATTAAATCCTAGATCACAATCCTAGATATACACACACACATATATAATATACATAAAAACACAAGTGAATATCCTACATCTTGGGCCCCGGGCCCCCGCACCGGCTGCACCGCCGGTAGTTCCGCTCCTGTATATGAGACATAGTACACCTGATTTACTAAAACTGGCTCTGTGCTGTCAGTATGGATGAGCAGTATTTACTCTTTGTAGATGGCACTACTTACTATAGCTGGAACAAATATGTAAAGGAAGAATAGTTAGAATATTTTCAAAGAACTTAAATAAAAAATTACACACAAAAACAGGAATATGCTAATAGCATATGAAGAAAATGCAATAACAATACATAGGAATATGCCAAAAGAATTTGAATTATATCAAATGAAAAAATATGTATTGTTTATTTAGTGTTTTAAAGTACAAACAAGATAAAAAAAACATTAATAACAAGTATAGCAAACTTTAAATAGCCAAAGAAGAAAAACAGGCAGGCAAAATAACGTGCATCCATACCAGTGTGAAAGGAATATTTAATAATATAACTTGGCACATATAATGCTGTTTTAATATTTCTGCGCTAATGATTTGACAATTCGCACCTTCAGCCTTGTGACTAAGAGGATTAGCACCTATGCACACTCCAACAAGGCTGGAATGTAATTAGAGTGGGGTGGCACCAGAACTTTCACATCTCCAATCTTCAGCTTGGACAATCAGCATCTTTCTTGACAGATTCCATAGTGATTGGATTATGTCTATGCTACATGTGTGGATATAAATGCTGGGGTATGCTTCCTGTCACTCATTATACCCGTAGAAGAAGTAGCTTGAAAAAGTTATGAAATGTCCTCAACTTTACAGAACAAGTTCATTTGAATGTGACTAACTACTACTAGCTTTACCATGACCTGGATAAATGAGAACCTTTACAGACCATGCACAACAACATTACATTTTTTTTTTTTTTTTACCATCTGGTGCTATTGTTGTTCTATTGATTTCAGTGGATCAAGTCATGAAAAAAAAGTAAGTATTCAGTGTTCATATTTGCTGAACAAGGCTGGTTGTTCATTGATTGCTGTGTAGACTGTGTTGAAGTTTGCTGCCTATGAGCTCCATTGGGTATATATATGCATTTATGCATGTGGGCTGAGTGTCCCATAATGAATATTGAGTGCCCCATTAATCCCTTTTATGGTATTTCACTATAATTAAATAATAACTGACTGATATTTTATAGTATATTAAATATATTCCAGTATTGTTTAGGGACTATTTTTGAAAGTGCCATAAAACATGGTTCTGGCTGTCAGTTACGTACAATCTCACATGTACCAGATTTTAAGCAATGTAAAGTCATGAAAGAATATTGATTATACATATAACTAAGTAGAATTCTAACACGGTTTAACGCAAATCAGCAATGCTATCATCTATTTATTTTTTTCTTGTAATCACACATTTCTAATTCTAAATAATTTGCGGAAATTAGAAAAAATTATGCAACACTAAAAATGTTTTAACATTGCAAAGTTAACTTTATTAAGCTCACAATCCTTGCTCACTTACTCCAGTCAGCACAGGGATTGACATTAAAACTAGCCATTTATTTTACAGTCTGATTATTCTCTTTTAATTTGATCAACTATGTAGTGGGAAGGATGCACATTGAACGGATTGTTTAGATAGGAGCTCGCACTACATAGTTGTTCATGAACCTAAAGGATATTGTACAATGAGTTTGTGACTAGCTTAAAGACATAAACTACTATGACCTTGGAAATATGTGTATGATTGTAGTTTATTCAGGTGCTCATAGTCAATAAGCCTGGAATATACATACCTTTTGAATGCACATGCATATTGTTTGTACTTAGTAAACCATGGTACAGTAATTCCAATTTTCTGAGAACCACAGCCTGGACAACATGCTTTTAACCTTAGTAAATCAGGTTGAAACCGCCTTTTTTAAATTTGTTCTTCCTGTCTATATGTATTGTACCTAGGAAGTCGTACAAATTACTGAACTATTACACATAATAAAACAATATTGAATAAAAACACATAAATGCTAGCTATAGCAACCCACTTGTTCATCCACTACAAATATTAGAATTCCATCTAGCCCAGTTTCAATAGAATTTGTTATGCATTGACAGCTGAGATGTACAATATTGACCAAGTGATAGAGATTTAGCTGGAATAAGGAGTATGTAAATGTAAGTATACCATCATTACTATTAAATAAAGGGCAATACTCAGATTTCAGTAACCCATAGCAACCAATCACCATTTATGTTTATTGATCCGACTGCCCTAAATGAATGAAGAGTGAAATATTTTTGGTTGCATTGGGTCATTGAACTTGTCTTAACCGACAAAAGCAATGACATTGTATCGCAGATTGAAACATTACTTTCACTATTACTGACATGCCTGTACTCCCCTGTCACCACACATACCGCCACCCATACAGTGAACACAGCCAGGGCTGTGCAGGTGACTGCCGGAGCTGTAACATGGGAGTTGCAGAACTCCACTATCAAATCTGCAGGACTTGCTGGGAGATACAACAGACAAGCACTGTAGTTCAGTAAGTGCAGTGGTAACCAATAAACGTAGTGACAGATTCAACCAGCTGGGGTAAGGGGAGCTGGACGGGGAGGCAAAAAAAGGATCCAATTTAACTGTATGCTACCCTTTGTCTACTGAAAATGTCACATCCATGCTGCTACATTTAGCTTCTGGGGGGAAGTTACATGACCAGTCTCCTAGCAGTCTCACTGGTCATTCTGACAAAATACAGGTTGCCTTATGACAGTTTAAGTAACCTATTCTGCTTCTTATTGAAACAAACACACAACAGAAGAAATAAATAAAAGAATAAATAAAGATCATCAAATGTTTAATACATATTTATTTTGCCCAGAGTTCAGCTTTAAGTAAATACAAATTCACTTTGCTTGTGGTAAAATGTACCTTTTAGTAAATCAAACCCTTAATATAATGTCATATGGACTATGACTAGTTTAGAGATTATTGTAAATCTCCACAATGAAAATTCCACAAGTATTTATTGAAAATAGATCAGTTTACTTTACTACCGTAAAATCCCATTCATGGGGATTTTTCCTGCAGACAGGCTGCCTTGAAGTAAACACAGATTTGTTAGGCTAGAGATCTTTCAGCAAAGCCGCTTCTTAACTTCCACTGGTTTTAATATTACAATCATTAAAAACTGGATGTCGGATTATAATCTCAAACAGTGTGGTAACGTCTCTGGATGGTGTATACAGAAGTAAAGTATATTAATGGACCTCTTACATAAATATGTTGTGAAAATGTCAGTTCATCTTGTCACTTCTGTAGCTACCACTTTCAAAGGGAAAAGCTAAAATTGCAATGCATATCTGGGTGAAAACACTGACGCACTTTTCATATTACATTAGAGGCTGTTCAGACACTTTGAAATGATGAACTGCTCCACATGAAAGTCTTTGTACATTATGTGCATATACAGTGCCCATTACTCATCTGTCAAAAATAGTGTGGGCAATTTAACACTAGAGCGCATTCTATACGTTACCTTAATGTTTGTATTGTTATAGAGCTCATTTGTGAAAATCTACATTACATGTGTGTTAGGAATGCACTTGTCTTTGTGCACTACATCAGTTACTGATAAACGATTGGAGATATTTGTATTATATTTACTATTGTACATTATTTCTTTCTAAAGAATACTAGCAACAAGACTATTCAAACAAAATAAATATGGTTGCACATATTTCCTTTTTTGTTAAATTTCATTAGAGTAATGAAAAAATCACAATAAATGATCTGCAAGTAACACTATAGTAAACGTCATTAAACAGTGAAGCTTAAAGTAATTTTAAAGACAAACGGCTTTTAAACTATTTAAAATGCTGATTAAATCACTTACAATGGATGCTATTCTTTAATGTTTAAAATTTTGGTTCCCTGCAGAATCAGCTGGTCCCCTGAGCACTGGCCCTGATATCCTGTTTTAGAGTGGCTTCTTTTCCTTGTAGGGTCCTATGGAGCCACCCTTGTGTGTACTAGTAGGCTGTGTGTATGTCCATAAACACACAGGTCACAGCAAGGCAGGGCATTACCCTGCTTCTCCTTCCTCCTAACTTCTCCAAACTAGTAGATGTACCATTCTTAGAGACTGTGCTGTCTCTTGTGATCTTGTACTGGACAGGGAGTTCAGTGAAGTCGAGCTGAGAGAGTTGGGACCAGCTATTTGGAAACATGATCTCTGTAAGTAATTGGGCAAAAATGTAAACACTTTTCTGGGCAATGTTTATTTGTTTGATCTGGATTCAGTATTGAAAAAAAGTATGAGAGTTTAATACTATAATTCTTAGAGTGCATGATAAGGAAAACGTTGAAGAAGTAACAATGCATGCTGCATTTCACTGATGGTTACTTTTACTATGTAGTTTTGAGGTTGTAGGAACTGATCACCCTGAAGCCATAGCAGTAGCTGCTGGCATTAGTATTTGAGATGAAAATCATACTGTACAATGACTGCATCTAACTATGGGGTTAGGGCTTTTCCCCATAGTTCTCCTTAGGGTAACGGGAGGACACAAACTAGCGTTCTCCCGTCACCCTAAGCTCAGTATACCGCGAGCTACAGTTTGCGGTATACTGAGACGCCACGGCTGAAGCGGATCCCGACAATTATGTCTGGATCCGCCCAGCTGCGTGAGTGACAGCTGGCTCTGCCTATCTAGAGGCAGAGCCAGCTGTACCCGCCCCCTCCCCCGTCCGATCCGCCAGTCAGCGCTTCAGTTATGCTATTGAAAAGTTAATTTCTTTTAAATGCAAATGTGGATTCAGTTCAATAGAATTCATTATTTTATATGTGGAACTTGACTGGAAAGATATTTTTGAAAGGGAAATTAAAGTAAACGTTTAACTCTACAGTTTCCATGTGTTATTATATGTCAAAAGTGAAAAGTATTTAATCTGTAATATACCACAAATATTATAAGTGCATGCAATAGTACATTAAAGCCCAACTGCACTGCCAGTTTAAATTATCCAAATAAATTTCAGGTGCATCAAATAATAGGTGTCTTATAGTTAATTTTCTTTAGAAAGCAGCCACAGCCCCAGTAGTAAAGTCGGTCTCCTGCCAGCATTCTGCAGAGAAGGTTCTTTGCTGTCTGTGGGGAAGCAATGATCTTTCTGCAGAGGTTCCTCACACCTCCTACTGAATCAGAGCCCAAGTTCTCCAGTCAGCAGGGAGCATGAGATTTGCTGAATGAAATACTACAGGTCTGGCTCAGCAGAGGGCATGCATGCAAAGGTGCTTCTCTGCAGAATGCTGGCATTGGACTGGCCTTTCTACTCAGGTTGTGTCTGCTTTCTAAAGAAAACAAACTGTAAGACTTTGATCATGTTTTCTTTTGATACACTTGAAATGTATTTGTGGATTTAAACTGAAATTTCAGTTGTTATTGTACTGTAGCATACAGTTAAAATATTTGTGAGACACTACAGATTAAATAATAGGTGTATTTGACATACAATAATGCATGGAAACTGTACAGTTTCTATTGACTTTACATTGGCACGGCCATAAAGAAACACTTTTTAGGCTGCTCAAATAAAAAACGTGTTTACAATTAGCACTTTACATTGCTTCCCTTGCATAGCAATTTATCATATCTTTTGTCATTAACAATGATGTCAATTTCTTCATTCTCTGAAACTTCTGACAGCACTCACTGCTTCCTCCCTCCCTCCCTCCTGGCCCACAATGGTGTCCATCTGCTGCCTGTTAGGGCTTTAGCACTCTGCACGTGACACCAGGGAACAGGCAAGTTTTCTCTGCCTGTGCTGAGAATCATAACTCTGAACTCATTGCTGTCACTGGCAATGTGCAGGACCTTTCTCATACACAGCTTCAGACATTGTAAGCGTGACATCTTGGTAACATTCAGGCCAGTACAAGGCCTGCTACAGAAAGCCTCTAACATTAGTGAAAGTGTTAGAAGAAAACAGCAAGGCTATTACTGGCAAAAGGCATAATGGATTGCTATAGCAAGGGTAGCGTCAGTGCTAATTTCAAACATTTTATGTTTGCTAGGAGCCGATAAAGTGCTAATAGATGACGGTGTCTCTTTATTAAGAGATTTCACTGAAACATATTATAATGTTTTGGTTGGAGTGGGGTAGGTGTCATTTCACTGCAGGATCTTCATTGCTGTCTTGGACCCCAGTGGGTAAATCTTTGTTTACACTTACCTGAGCTGAGTGTTGGCAATGCTAAAACAAGATGCATGTGAGAAAAATGACACCGCGTCGAGAGATCATGTGCTTGCTCGTGGAGCTCCTCCACACTCCCAATGCATTCAGTCTTTAAATTCCTCTCCAATAAAAGCACTTTTATTGAATCCAACCAGATACCGCTTAGTTCCTCTCAAGGTCTGCTCAGCTCTAACATGTTTCACCATAAATGGGCTTAGTCATAGAGGCTAGTACTGGGTTTGGTCAGGTGTCCTGCTTCTTGGTCCCATAATCACTAAACATTTTTGGCAACCACTTACTTGCATATCTGTACAAGTAAATGTCTGTTTTTTACCTGGTACAGACTAATCATTCAGACCCAATCTGATGCATCCCATGAGATATTGATAAACATTTAAGTCATTTTCATTTAGGGTTGGTCATGTGAAGCCAGCCATGGCTCCAAGGCTCTAGATACAGCTTTGCAAGTATGTGTCTACACTGGGAAGTCTCTTCACATGGTATACCTGTAAAAAAATAAGTCAAGGCAACTGGACTTACTGTATTGTTCTTGAAGATGTTTCACTGGACATCCGACCAGATATACCATGACCTGGATGATTGAGAATCTTCACATGGTAGTTTTTTCTACAGGGCAGTCTACGCACATGTTAATCTCTTAAACAAAGCATTTGTTCTATATTTCAAAAGTCAGTATTTGTAACTGGCAGCCTATTTACATTCTTCACAAGCAGTTTCTCTTGATTATTCACAATCTGTCTAATACAGAACTGTCTTTAATGGTATTGTCTTACTACTCCTTACACAACACTGTCTCACATGACTGTGTTTCTCTAATCTGTCAGTCTCTGCCATGTTGCAGTGTCTCTCATGAAAGTCTTTTTGGGGCTTTGATTTACCTAGAACAATGTGTATGTATGTTGGAAAAAAAGGCAAGTAGTTATTTTGGGGGTATTTTTTTTGCTGTCCTGGCATTTTAAGGTCCTCCAAAAATGTGACAGGTAGTCGGGAAATCAGATGCATAATTCCCACCCCTTAAAAGCCTCAATGTGCTCATTGGCTTTTTGGCCCCTCTATGTGGCTAGGCTGTGAAAAATTGTTACACGTCGTATACCCATACTCGGAAGGAGCAGCAGAAGGTGTTTTGGGGTATAATTTTAAGTTTGTCCATGCTGTGCTTGAGAAATATGTTATTATTAAAATGAAAAGTTTATGTTAAAAAAAAAAAAATAATTAATTTACATTCTTCATTTTCCAAAAAATCTTGGAAAATATGACATTGCTAAACAGAGAATAATCAATTAGAGCAGCCAGTCAGTCGAATTAGAAAAACAAAAAAAGCAAAAAAATACATGAATTATATATAAAAGTGCCCTGCAGAAATTTTTACAATCACGATAGGGTCAAACTTTGCTAGAGGTATTGTGACAGGCTATTCCTCTTACTATCCCATATATCAGTACTTGCCCATAGAGGCTGTTGTCTACACACAGCTCTGTAGCAATCCCTAAATATCAGCTGTGAAAAGTCAGACTGGAAATCAGGGAAAGTATGTTCACTTTGCAAAGAAGGTTTAACTTAGCTTAGTGAATGTGATGAATTCACTATGTATAGTATACACACTCATGAGCGTGAAACATGTAAAACAATATTTTTATTTTGCACATTATTGGAAGAATTTAAATTAGCAGAGCTTCACCTCATTCACTAAGCTGAGGGACAATTCCATTGCAAAGTGAACAGTTTATTTGCTTTTAGTAAATTAACTCCAGTCTGTCTCGAAATACATCATTCCTCCTTTCCCAATTTACTTGAACTATTATCTTTTTTGTGTGTCATCAAGTAGAAAAAAAAAAAGAAATAATTCATGCCAATGGGAAATGGAGGAATGAAGCAAGGGGAAGTGATAGTGAAAGTAGGTATAGTTGATTTTTACACAGTGTTTTTCAATTAGGGATTGCTAGAGAGATGTGACATTAGATGGGGAGCAAAATAGAGTTTAAAATACCATCTATGCACAGGTACTATCAGATGGGTTAACAAGACAAATAACATTGGTTGTTAATGGATTAGTTCTAGGATAGTCTAAACATGTACATTCAGCCAAAACAGTTTCTGAAAATGATTTTGTGAGAAAGGTCTTTTGGCGGTCAGCTTTTTAGACTGTCTTATCATGTCAATGACTAGCCTTACTGAAGAGCCTGATAGGTGAAAAGAAATTCCTGTTTCCCAAGATCTAATGATTTTACTTCAGGTCTTGTTGCTTAACTCTTGTTTAAATATTAGCATATTGCATAAAAGTAATAGCACATCAGTTAAACATATTGATTTGATTGATCTTCAATACAGCACGTGTCGACATTTTGGACTAACTGTAATTTATGCATGTCAATAAATAGCTATGTGCTGGCAATTAATATATTTATACATCTAATTAAATGTGAGCAATGCACACATAACAGCAGCCAAGATAATGTATAAGACTTTTCATAATATATAAGATACTGACTTAGCACAAATAAATGCAATAAAAAATGGAGAATAATTAAAACTGTTCTGCCAAGAAACACTTATTTATGTTAATGCATAATGCATGAACTATATCAACTTAAAGGGAATGTGTAAATGTTTTGTACTAGCCGAACAGTGTTCGGCTCACTTCACTTCTGATCGGTCATTCACTCGGCTGCCCTCGGCAGCTTTGTGAATAGACCCCAATGTCTTACTAAACCCCTTTTGGACAGTTGTCAATAAATCGCATTAAACCCCTGCCGGTTTGAATGCAGCCGAGGTGGAATGTATATTCCGCCAATGCCGGTTTATTTGTATTCAATACGTACTAATGATTGTTTTGGGAGCACTGATCGCGCCATGTCGCAGTGGTATAGTTAGCTACATCCGCTTGAATTACGCGAAGCGTCAGTGCAGTCATGCACATGGCAGTTGACTGCTAATTTTGAGAAATTGTGTAAATTTTAGGTAAGTTTTATAAGATAAAAATACGCAACAGCTTATTGTTTGTTGCTATTAATTGAGTAAACTCCATGTGAGGAAAAATTTAGACGTTATGTGCAGATTTTGCTTTGTCGCTTTTTCGCGACATTAGGCAGTTATGGCTGCATATGAACAATATGATATTTAGGTGTAATCTCCTTGATTACGTAAAAAGTAATTACGTGAAATGTTGATATTTCGGCATTTTTTTAATAAACTGCTATTATAGCAGTTTATCATTCATTTAAAGAAAAAATTTCTAAATAACTTTTGGGTGGGGTTGATGCTCTTGATGCACTTATAACATACTACCGCATTCACATAAGATCGAAAAAATATTATACGTTTTTCTTTCATCTTGTCGATATGATAATAGTAAACAGTTGGTTATTGTATCAACATGATTGTAATTCAATGGAAGTTCCAAGAAAGAAGCAGAAGGATTTCCTTGCTTTTAGAACATCAAATGCACAGGCACTCTGCATATGTCAAAGAAGACTTTTTGTTAATTTCATGACATTCTATAGATTTTTTGATCATTCTTGTAATTTGAATTGTTTACTAAAGGTACTGGTCAATACATTTGTTTTATTACTAATATGCCTAATGTCGCTAATTTGCATAATTTGTTTTAGTACTTATATGCCTAATGTCGCTAATTTGCATCATAGCTATATTTATATCCATTGTATGTGCTATATTCAAATTAACAATCTCCACTTTATTTAGTATCTGCTTGATAGCAAAAACACATATACATTTTTTTTTTAGAAAATTGAAAATAAATGTAGGCAACAAGGAGCAGGACAAGAAAAAATTTAATTTGGTCAGGTAAATGTGAAATTTAAAATATTAATATTATTATCTTTATGAACCGCAAGATAAAGCTTTAGGCTCATTTTCACAGACATGTCTCTATTTATAGCCTGGATGAAATAAACCTCTTGTTTACAGGCCCCAGAACTGAAGCGGCAATTTAATGCAGAAGTGGCATGCCAATGACCCATCCTTTAGCATACGGCTTAGTCAAAAGTTGAAGCAAATAGAACACTATCCCAGGGCTGTAAGACAGATAATTCTTTGTTATGTATTAAATGTTTACTTGTAAAGTATATATTGTGTTCATGTATCAGAATGTTGGGCTTTTGTTAATCTTTTATACTTTTGTGGCAAAGTCTCCCATCTTTTGTTCCACATGATCTACTGTACTCTTGAGCCAACAGCCTGTATGTCAGATTTGATTTGTTAAATCAGAGACACCATATCTGTGTGGATAGCACTGCGCAGGGACACTAACATATCCTTCAGTGTGGTGTCTAAAATAGGCTAGTTAGAGGTAGGGAAGGCAGAGATGGAGCTGCACAGTTCCCTGGTGTCATCGCGTGATTCCGACATTGGACTCACCCCAGTAGTGGCAGCGCGGTCGATAGATATCCGGGCTTTCGATTTTGCAGGGCTGCCGGAGTGTGAGGAGGCAGGCGATGAGGAGCTTGAATGCGAGGGAGATATGGTTGGCTGCTGCGGCTCTCCCCGAGAGGTTCCCTGTCCTCGTGGGGAAGCGGCCAGAGAAGGCAGAGAGCGGGAGTTGTCACCGGCGGATTTGCCGCCGCCATTTTGAGCACGCCGCTGAGCTGAGGAGTGATAGAATTCAGTCAGCTTCTGCGGCTTAAGTCCTTATTTCCTCTTGTGGTTCATGTCGGTAACGGTCCCTGCTTGTCAACGCTGGTTGCAGGTATCTTTTGCAGTGAATGTAGATGGTATTGGTGAGGTCCGTAGCGAGCTGTGCAGCGGAGCTGAACGATTAGGCTGCCATCTCGTTCGCGCGGTAGCCACACCCCCAATATTTTATTCTTTTAATACCTACTGGTAGGTATTCTGACTCCGATTGTTGTATTAGCGATTTATCCCTTGCTGAGACCTCTATGCCTGGCCTGTATAAGCAGATATAATCACTGTGGACAATCCTTATCAGATAGCTGAACTCACCAAATACTTTTCATCCATATAGAGCTTTATTGTATGCAGCAGGTTACAGCAGATGAATGAACAGACAGTATTTGAAGGTCAAGGATGATAATGTTTCCAAGCTACCATATACATGTGGCCCTGCTATAGGCAGCCATGACACCAGAAAACGACTAGTTGGAGAAGAAGGGTGGTATATTACACACAAGATGGGCAAGATGGCAGTATGTTAAACAGCCACTAATGGCACTGAACAAATGGCTTAATTAATTAATTAATTATGTAATTCTCAATCCACAATTGTATGAACATTAACTGTGGCTATGCATTGTGTCATATTTTTACAACTGTGTAACAGCAAAGTAGGTCTGCTTTAAGAGAAACTCTGGAAGCTGTGCCTAAACAAAGGCAGGAAAAGGACAAGTGACTAGTAGCCAATATTTGCCTGTAGTCTCCCTGCTGCTAATCTTTACTGACTTTCCATGCCCTTTCCTGCACTGTGTGGAGGCAGCCAGGTTGGTAGAGGTAGAGTTTTGCTTCTTCGTGTCAAACCTTCCAGCAAGGAGAACAGTAAGCAGAACAGTAGTGACATTACCAAATCTCACTCCAAATCTCTTGAGACTATTAGTCAAAGGCAGCAGTGCTTATATCTCACAACAACTACAAGACTGTAGACCCCTTTTTCGGTGTCCTTCTGGTGGATGCTGCTATTTCTTCCCTAAGTGGGAACATCCTCCTGTGAGCATAAGTCCTCTGGAAGTGGATTGGACATGACAATGTAAAGTAAATGGACTGTTTTTGCTTCATCATGCGGTAGGTAAAGACAAATTAGGTTTAGGCAGAATATGAACCGAGCCTCCTTATTCCTGTGATCAGTGGGTGGCCCATACCTGTTGAGCTTATTGTAGCCTCTGGATCAGGGCAGAAGTGTGTGGTGGTTTGGCGATATCGGGGCAGTCATTGGTGTTGGCCAGCCAGGTTCTTCCGGTGCATCTGCCAAGTTACCTGGGCCACCATGTCACATAGGCCTTAGTTGTGGAACTTGATCCTGTCAGGGACCAAACCTGCAACCACGGAAACAGTGGAGGTGAATAGGTAAGTAAAGGCCCCTGTCAGGTCTAGGGCCAAAGCTATAGAACCTAAGCAGGTTGTGTAGCCGACAAGGCGAGTTGGGCATATCGGCTCACTGACACTGCAAAGCTTTTGGCTTGGGCTCCCGCAGCTTGATACTGGCTTAAGGGGCTCGACTTTCATGCTACTATTTTTCAGGAGGAATTCAAAACAAAATGTAAATTTTTCAAGGTACTGCTTAGGCACAATAAAGATTTAAAATTTCCCCTATAACATTGTAAAACCTCACTTTTTGAGTTATAGAAGAATACTTTAAATACACTGTATGTAATAAATGTAATCAGTTGACTAAATATAACAAACCTGTGTATGAAACTAATATGGTTTTGAGTCAGTTTTTTTTAGTTTTTTTTTTAAAGTTGTACCTTTTTATACTTTTGTTCTAAATCTTTAATCTTTATTACACTATTTATTAAAAAACAAGTTATTTAGAAGGGTTGCCCATGTAGGGCATCTCAGCAACACACAGAACATCATACATGTTTTGACCCTCCTGGATATTTTGGTTTACTCGGACCCGCAGTCTGTTGCTGCTGTAGAAAATGATTTTTTACAGGGATGTCCTGATACCGATGCTAGTACCGGTATCGGGGCCGATACAGGGCATTTTCAGTAGTACTTGTACTCCTGAAAATGCCACGGTGCATAGATCAGATACCGGCCCTTTAAATTTTTTTAACTAGTTTCGGCCATTGACCCGCATAGCCCCTCCCCCGGAATACCTCTCCACCAAAGCAGGCTCCCTCTCCGCTCTGACCTCTCCGGACGGAAGTGTGACAGCATGGGGGGCGGTAAGTGTTATGTGTGGACAGTCTCTTCTCCCTGCTGGTGCTGGCTGCAGAGTTCTGTGTCCCTTTCACAGAACGCTGGAACCAGCATGAGATGGGAGAAGACACTATGGCTGTGAAATCCCCCATGTACCTTAGCTGCTGCTGCTTCTCCGTGTCCCCTCCTTTTCAACTTGGTAAAACTGTTTGCTTTTGGTAATATATCACACAGTGTGAGATGTCCCTGCTCCTTATGTGCAATGCAGTCACCCGACGTACACTGCAGTCTTCACTCTCATTGAAAGAAGAGAATGTCCGTTCAGTGTGCTCACGGGGGAGGAGAGGAGAGAAGCTGTAAATCTTGCCTACAGACAGAGGTGCAGAAGTGCAGATTTTATAAATTTTATAAATTTATCACATAAGGAGCACCGACATCTGTCACTGAGATACATCACCAAAAGCAAACAGTTTCATCAAGTGGAAAAGGAATTGACACTTGTAACAATAGCCAGCCTGCTATTGGATATTTTAAATTGCAATAGCCAATAGCAGTCCCCCCCCCCCCATTGCCTGCTGTCAACCTTAAAGAGAACCTGTCGCCTCCAATGCACGCAGCACTGGTGAGAAACTGCCCTAAAAGCATTAGTCTGTATTGTTTTAGAAAAAATGTCACATGTCCCTTTAAGAAAAAGTATCGGTAATTGGTATTGGCAAGTACAGGAGGCACAGTACTTGTACTTAGTCTTGAAAAAGTGGTATCCCTAATTTTTTATATCATATTCTTTTATCTTGAAGATATCGGGTTGATGAAGTTCAAAATAGAAAATTGCTTCTGTTCTTGCATAAAACGCAAAAAATGTGTTTAATTACAAAGTTACAAATGATTACAAGATAAATGGCATGAAACAAAATATAAAAATAGTTATGTGAATGTATGTACATGTAAATGTTCTTGTAAAAGTTTAATGTGTGAACCCCTTTTAATTAACTGGTTTTCTTCAGTAATTTGCCATAGAATGTGATCTGATCATCATCTACAGTAAGTCACAACAATAGATAAACACAATGAGGGAATTTTTATTAAAACTGGAGCTGTCAGAATCTAGAGCAGTTGCCCATGGCAACCAATCAGTATCTCTCTTCTGTTTGCTCAGGTAAGATTTGAAAATGAGACAGAGAAGCTGATTGGTTTCAGTGCAAATATGCTCCAGATTTTGCCTGTTCCCGTTTTGATAAATTCATCCCCACTGTGCTTAAGCTGATGACACACAAACAATTCCAATTTCTTGAACACATCCATTAAACAGTAACAGTGCTGGAGGAAAAATTAAGTGCACCATTGGTGTTAATAGCTGGTCGAACCTACTTTGTCAGAAATGACTTCAAGCAAGTGCTTTCAGTAGCTCTGGGTCAGACCTGCACAACGTTCAGGAGGAATTTTTGTCCATTCCTCTTTACAAAACTGCTTAAGTTTGGACACATATGTATGATATAGTTACATAGTATTTAAGGTTGAATAATTTAGTTGCCCTTCTCTGGACTTCCTCCAGCTCCAGGACATCTTTTCTGTGGATTGGTGACCAACACTGAACCGCATACTCCAGATGAGGCCGAACCAGTGATCTATAAAGTGGCAACATTATTGCTTTATCTCTACAGCACTCTGCTAGCTTTGTTTGCTGCAGCCTGGCATTGCAAGCTATTATTCAATCTGTGGTCTACTGTGACCCCCAAATCTTTTTCCATTTCTGACTTCCCTAGTAGAGTACCCATTAATGTGTATTCCGCTTGCCTGTTTTTAACCCCAAAATGCATTACTTTACATTTTCAACATTAAACCTTATCTGCCATATAGTTGCCCACTCCCCTTGGAATTAACTGGTTTTCTGCAGTAATTTGCCATAGAATGTGATCTGATCATCATCTACAGTAAGTCACAACAATAGATAAACACAGAAACATGGCTATAAACACCTTCCCCAATATCATTGATAAACAGGTTGAACAGTATTGGACCTAGCACAGAACCCTGGGGCACACCACTCATTACTGTAGCCCATTGTGAAAAAGAGCCATTTATCAATACTCTCTGGACACATTCCCGTGGCCAGTTCTCTATCCATGTACACACAATTTCATCTATGCCCATAGATCTCAGTTAGTGTACTAAGCGTTTGTGTGGTACCGTATCAAATGCTTTTGCAAAATCCAGGTACTCCACATCCACTGCTTTTCCTCTATCCAGATCTCTACGCACCTCTTCGCAGAATGTTAGTAGATTGGTCTGACAAGAACGGCCCTTCATAAATCCATGTGGATTATCACTTATTATACCTTTGTCACAAACAAAATCCACTAACCCAGGGCTCAAATTTTCCACTCGCCTGCTCGCATTTGGCGAGTGGAAATGCAGTGCAGGCGAGTGGAAATTCAGTCAGGTTCCTTTTTTGTGTGGGGGGCTTCTTATTTTATGTGTGGGTGGCAGGGAACAGGGGGGCTTCTTATTTTATGTGGG
>NW_017307163.1:257608-328599 GCF_000935625.1 Nanorana parkeri | reverse complement strand
AGAGGAGTCAGCGCTGGATCGAAGAGCCGCCGCAGCACTGGAGGGACAGATGAAAACATCAGGAAAGAAGAAGATGATCGGATTAAGAGACATCATTTAAGGTAAGTGCTAACATTAACATGGGGGGGGGAAATGTATCCTTTAATGTAGGGATGTCCCGATACCGATGCTAGTACCGGTACTTGTACTCCTGAAAATGCCCCGATGCATAGATCAGATACCGGCCCTTGAAATATTTTTTTAACTAGCTTCGGCCATTGCCCACATAGCCCCTCCCCCGGAATACCTCTCCACCAAACGCAGGCTGCCTCTCCGCTCTGACCTTTCCGGACGGAAGTGTGACAGCATGGCAGGCGATAAGTGTTCTGTGTGGACAGTGTCTTCTACCTGCTGGTGCTGGCTGCAGAGTTCTGTGTCCCTTTTCACAGACCGCTGTAGCCAGCATGAGATGGGAGAAGAGACTCAGACTATGGCTGTCAAATCCCCCGCTGCCCCCCTCCCCCATGTACCTTAGCTGCTGCTCCTCCGTGTCCCCTCCTTTTCAACTTGGTAAAACTGTTTTCTTTTGGTACTATAAATCACAATGTTTGGGATGTCCGTGCTCCTTATGTGTAATGCAGTCACCCGACCTACACAGCAGTTTTCACTCTCATTGAAAGAAAAGAATGTCCGTTCAGTGTGCTCACGGGGGAGGAGATGAGAGAAGCTGTAAATCTTGCCTACAGACAGAACGGACATTGCCTTTTTTCACTGAGAGGGCATTATTATTAAATCTGTGTCCCTTTCACAGAACGCTGGAACCAGCATGAGATGGGAGAAGACACTATGGCTGTGAAATCCCCCATGTACCTTAGCTGCTGCTGCTTCTCCGTGTCCCCTCCTTTTCAACTTGGTAAAACTGTTTGCTTTTGGTAATATATCACACAGTGTGAGATGTCCCTGCTCCTTATGTGCAATGCAGTCACCCGACGTACACTGCAGTCTTCACTCTCATTGAAAGAAGAGAATGTCCGTTCAGTGTGCTCACGGGGGAGGAGAGGAGAGAAGCTGTAAATCTTGCCTACAGACAGAGGTGCAGAAGTGCAGATTTTATAAATTTTATAAATTTATCACATAAGGAGCACCGACATCTGTCACTGAGATACATCACCAAAAGCAAACAGTTTCATCAAGTGGAAAAGGAATTGACACTTGTAACAATAGCCAGCCTGCTATTGGATATTTTAAATTGCAATAGCCAATAGCAGGCTGGCTATTGTACCCTCTGTCAACCTTAAAGAGAACCTGTCGCCTCCAATGCACGCAGCACTGGTGAGAAACTGCCCTAAAAGCATTAGTCTGTATTGTTTTAGAAAAAATGTCACATGTCCCTTTAAGAAAAAGTATCGGTAATTGGTATTGGCAAGTACAGGAGGCACAGTACTTGTACTTAGTCTTGAAAAAGTGGTATCCCTAATTTTTTATATCATATTCTTTTATCTTGAAGATATCGGGTTGATGAAGTTCAAAATAGAAAATTGCTTCTGTTCTTGCATAAAACGCAAAAAATGTGTTTAATTACAAAGTTACAAATGATTACAAGATAAATGGCATGAAACAAAATATAAAAATAGTTATGTGAATGTATGTACATGTAAATGTTCTTGTAAAAGTTTAATGTGTGAACCCCTTTTAATTAACTGGTTTTCTTCAGTAATTTGCCATAGAATGTGATCTGATCATCATCTACAGTAAGTCACAACAATAGATAAACACAATGAGGGAATTTTTATTAAAACTGGAGCTGTCAGAATCTAGAGCAGTTGCCCATGGCAACCAATCAGTATCTCTCTTCTGTTTGCTCAGGTAAGATTTGAAAATGAGACAGAGAAGCTGATTGGTTTCAGTGCAAATATGCTCCAGATTTTGCCTGTTCCCGTTTTGATAAATTCATCCCCACTGTGCTTAAGCTGATGACACACAAACAATTCCAATTTCTTGAACACATCCATTAAACAGTAACAGTGCTGGAGGAAAAATTAAGTGCACCATTGGTGTTAATAGCTGGTCGAACCTACTTTGTCAGAAATGACTTCAAGCAAGTGCTTTCAGTAGCTCTGGGTCAGACCTGCACAACGTTCAGGAGGAATTTTTGTCCATTCCTCTTTACAAAACTGCTTAAGTTTGGACACATATGTATGATATAGTTACATAGTATTTAAGGTTGAATAATTTAGTTGCCCTTCTCTGGACTTCCTCCAGCTCCAGGACATCTTTTCTGTGGATTGGTGACCAACACTGAACCGCATACTCCAGATGAGGCCGAACCAGTGATCTATAAAGTGGCAACATTATTGCTTTATCTCTACAGCACTCTGCTAGCTTTGTTTGCTGCAGCCTGGCATTGCAAGCTATTATTCAATCTGTGGTCTACTGTGACCCCCAAATCTTTTTCCATTTCTGACTTCCCTAGTAGAGTACCCATTAATGTGTATTCCGCTTGCCTGTTTTTAACCCCAAAATGCATTACTTTACATTTTCAACATTAAACCTTATCTGCCATATAGTTGCCCACTCCCCTTGGAATTAACTGGTTTTCTGCAGTAATTTGCCATAGAATGTGATCTGATCATCATCTACAGTAAGTCACAACAATAGATAAACACAGAAACATGGCTATAAACACCTTCCCCAATATCATTGATAAACAGGTTGAACAGTATTGGACCTAGCACAGAACCCTGGGGCACACCACTCATTACTGTAGCCCATTGTGAAAAAGAGCCATTTATCAATACTCTCTGGACACATTCCCGTGGCCAGTTCTCTATCCATGTACACACAATTTCATCTATGCCCATAGATCTCAGTTAGTGTACTAAGCGTTTGTGTGGTACCGTATCAAATGCTTTTGCAAAATCCAGGTACTCCACATCCACTGCTTTTCCTCTATCCAGATCTCTACGCACCTCTTCGCAGAATGTTAGTAGATTGGTCTGACAAGAACGGCCCTTCATAAATCCATGTGGATTATCACTTATTATACCTTTGTCACAAACAAAATCCACTAACCCAGGGCTCAAATTTTCCACTCGCCTGCTCGCATTTGGCGAGTGGAAATGCAGTGCAGGCGAGTGGAAATTCAGTCAGGTTCCTTTTTTGTGTTTGTGTGAGGGGGCAGGGAACAGGGGGGGAGAGGGTAATATTTTATATGTGGGGGGCATGGAACAGGGGAGAGAGTGTATTATTTTATATGTGGGGGCAGTGAGCTTTATGGTAATATTGTTAAAGAGGTTGTTAATATTTATTTATGTAACTTTATTTTGCTTAAAACATCTAACAGTGTCATTTATAAGATTATTTAGGAGGGTGTGTTTAGGGGCAGAGTTAAGGCTGCGGCAGGGTAGGGGTTAGGTGGGCAACTGGTAGCGAATAACTCTAAGGCTTGGCTAGTAGCTCAGGACTTGAAATGTTGACCCCTGCACTAAATAGTCCTTTATCATTTCCTCAAACAGTTTGCATGCTATTGACTGGTCTGTAGTTCCCAGGATAGCATCTTGACCCTTTTTTGAATATCGGTACTACTGTAGCTTTCCGCCAGTCAATTGGTACCCTCCCAGTCATTAATAAGTCATTGGAAATTAGGAATATCGGTCTTGCTATAACATGGCCGAGCTCTTTGTGCACCCTGGGGTGCACGTTATCTGATCCTATTGATCTATTTGCATTAAGTTTTACAAGTCTTTGTTGAACCGTCAACCACTACAGTAATTTACGCACTGAGCTCTCCATTACACCAATCTTTTTCCTGAGTGTATACTGAGGAGAAAAATGAATTTAATATCTCAGCCCTCTCCCAGTCGTTTGTAATTAATCTCCCATTCTCATCTTTTATTGGGCCGACCTGCTCTTTGTTTAACCTTTTTACTGTTTATATATTGGAAGAATTTATCTGGTGTGAACAGCTCTCTTGAGGTCATTCCACAGCGTCTCTATTGGGTTAAGGTCTGGGCTCTGACTGGTCCACTCCAAAAAGCACATCTTATTTTTTTGAAGCCAGTCTGTGGTGGATTTACTTTGATGCTTAGGGTCATTGTCCTGCTGCATCACCCAAGGTGCTCATTAGCAAACTTCAGGTGCACAGCAATCATATTTTTGGAGAGAAGTGGTTTCCTGCGTGGTGTTCTGTCATGAACACCCTGAATGTTCTAAGACTTACATATGGTAGACTCATGAACAGGGATATTTGCCAGTTCCAGTGATGTCTTTAAGCCTTTAGCTGTTACTCATGGGTTCTTCCTTACCTCATTGAGAATTCTGTGTTGTGCCGTAGGAGTCATTTTGGCTGGGCACCCACTTCTAGTAAGAGTAGCCACAGTGCTAAACTGTCTCCATTTATAGACAATTCGTTTAACTTCTGACTGATGGATGCCTAAACACTTTGGCCCCGTTCACACCTTTACGTTTTGTTGCGCGTTCAACGCTCTATGAACGCTCAACAAAACATACTAACATGAAAATCCCATTGTTTTCTATGGGTCTGGTTCACACCTTTCCGTATTTCCGCCCGTCTGAAACGCCCTACAAAACGGCCTACGCTCAAACAAGTACATATACTTCTTTGGGCCGTTTTGTAGGGCGTTTTACATTGGGATACAGCCAAGTAGCCTTCGGAATCGCGCGACGGTTGCGCAACTTTTTTACCGTGAATCGCGGTAAAAAAACCGCGCGACGGTCGCTCATATTCAATACGCCTAGGTGTGAACCCAGCCTTAGAGATTGCTTTGTATCCCTTCCTAGCCTTATGCACATCAACTACTCTTGATTGTATGTCTTTAGGGCTGGTTCACACCATAAACTCTGTGTTCCAGTGCATTCGGCCTCTGGTACACACTGGCAAGCCTGCCAGCTCTCTGCGTTCAGGGGCGGGAGGCGGCGTGGTGGTGCATTAACCACCACGGTGGTCAATAGGCATCGCAGCCATGCCCCCCACCCGCACTGCGATCGCCCCGCACCTGGAACGCAGGCACACTAGTGCTTGCATTCTGGGCCAGTGCATTCTGCAAAAATAGTGCTTGCAGCCGCCTTGCGTTCCAGTGCGTTCCAGGGCCGAACGCACTTGAACGCGGATTTTATTGTATGAACCGGCCCTTAGAGAGTTCCTTTTTGCTAGACATGGTTTACATCAGCTTATGGTTCTTATGAGAATCAATCTTAAAATGTTTGAGTGTGTTTTATCAATCAAAGTAGCTCTAAAACACTCCTTCAAACTAATTTCATTAATCGGACTCCAGGTAAGCAAGCTACAGATTCCAATTAGTTTTCGTTGAAGTACTTGGTCAGTGGGTTCACTTACTTTTTCCTCCAGCACAGTGAATGTTTAAGTGTTGTGTTCAATAAAGAAAAGAGAAATTAGAATTGTTTGTGTGTTATCAGCTTAAGCACATTGTGTTTGTCTATTGTACTTACTTACTGTAGATGAGGTTCAGATCACATGGCAAATTACTACCGAAAACCAGTTAATTCCAAGGGGTTGACATACTTTTCCTTGCCACTTTGTGTGTAATGTATACATATATATATATATATATATATGTATATATATATATACATACATTACATATATATATACATACTGTATATACATTTTATATCAGACATTTTCCAGGACTATTCATCATAAAATTGCTGCCAACTGTGCAACTTTATAATGTGTATTTCTACTTTTGCAGTAAAATGTGTGAAAACCCCTCTCTATGTTTGTTGTGTGTTCCATTTTAAACCCTCACCTCGCCCAGCCCAACCTAACATTACAAAAAAGGAGAAACAAGTAGACATTTCAGCCCTTAAGAAGTCAAGAAATCACAAACCAAGTAAATGCTATTCAAACGGCAAGAATACTTTTTGTATACATAAAAACCGAACATGCCATATGTTTTATTGCTCATTAATAGTAACATAAATGTTATTGTTATGTGGGACAGTACTTTGTTTAATTATTCACTAGTAAGAAATGCCTGAGTCTGTAATTAGTTTATACATACCTTAGGGAATGAGGTTGGGGATGCATTGCATTCAAGTAGGATTCATTCTTTGATACTTCTTTACAGAGACCCAATATGTTGCGTGAAAAACGTATTGTGTAAGTGTGCCTAAATATTTGTTACATGTATAATCTGATCCACTTGCAGGCTGCCAAAATGTTTTATCTTTTTCATATAGCCTTTCAGCAACTTTAGAGACTTTTAACATAATGTTTATATGGGGGTTACTTACTAAGCTGCCAAAGGACTAACCGAGCTGAAGTGAAGTGAGCCAAAGAATGTACGGCTATTCACTGCAGGCGTGTGTGGCTATTTTTATCTGTACATCGGCTGCATTTGGCTTGCTTCACCTCCCTTCGGCTTGGCCCCAGCACATTTGGCCAAACTGGAGGGAAGAGCCCGCTCGCCTTACCCAATACATCATCTGTATCGGCTGAAGCAAATGTTTGGCAGTTTATTCCCTGCTGTTCAACCCTAGTCTCCTAGGGGCCAAACAGCAGAGAATGAATTGCCAAACGGTTGCCTGAGCATTCAGTTTGGTCATTCTGTTATATACCTCAGAGGTAGTGAAGCAGAATAAAATATGTTATGTAAACAAAAAAAAACCAGTATGGGGTCCCCTCCCCAAATCATAGAAGACCCTTTAGGTCTGGTAGGAATGTTAGGAGGGACCCCCAATGTCATACAAAGTGTGGTGTTCCTCTGCAAAGTTATACCAGACTCTTTAGGTCTTGCAGGGATTATAAGGGGGTCCCCAATGCCCCAAACGCAACCAAAAAATGGGGTACCCTTAAAATTCCATACCAGACCCTTAATTCGGGCAGCAGCCTGGCAGAGCAGGAAAGGAGGGGACGAGCGTATGCCGACCCTGCACCATATCAGGCCACAAGTCCTTGACATTGGGAGGGTGCTTTGCCATGTGGACCATGTCAATAAGGACAAGGGCCTCTTCCCCACAACCCTGGCTCAGTGGTTATGGGGGTCTACAGGCAGGGGGGCTTATCCACATCTGGGTGCCTCCTTTCATAAAGTTGGCACCCAGATGTGGCCCCCCTTGTAAATGAGTAAGGGTTAGTTTTACCCCTACTCATTTACCAAATAGTAAACAAAATAGTAAATACACACACCACACCTCTATTTTTTAAAACATTAAATGCGTGTAAAGCCATAAAATGTTATCTGCAATACAAGGGGGCTTTTGATGGTGTGTGTTTGCAGCTACTTTAACACTTGGAAAAGGCTTATAATAATCTTTGATAAAAGCTATATAGAAGTTATGGGTTATTCATTTTGTCTATTCTTAAAAGTGTAGCAAAATGCAAGACGACTCATCCAGTGTGAACAATGCCTTAAGATTGATACTGCTGTGATAATTAGAATAGAGTTGAAGTTGCATGTTGCATTTCATCACTAGTGCTACCTACAGATATTAGACAGCAAATGTATCTGCATGTATGATCTGAATGCAGAATCATTTGAATGTTTAGGCCTTCTGAGGATGGAGGCAAACATTGCTCGGCAGCCTTTGAGACAGTACTAACTGACCCAGTAGATCAATTTTTGTAGAGAAAAAGCGTCAAAGAAGAATTGCCTGGAAATGTTGTGTTTTTCCTTGCAAACATATGATAATTGCCCATAATGACAGGAATTAATTGGGTCCAGTAAGGATCATCATTTCCATAGGCAGCATTATTTTTTAAAAATTACTTTAAAACGTCTTCTCCTAAGCTGAAGTCTAATAATCAGGCAATGTCATAATGGAACCATAATGGAAGAAATATCAATTTAATAAATCATAGAATAGTTAAAACAATATAGCACTCTATTGCTTAGCAAGTAATTAATACAATAGGGAGTAGGTATTGTCTTACATGGATATATATTTTTTTTAATTAGACTCCTAGGTCCACCTTATAAGATGTATAATATTTACAGGGATATATTATTGTAAAGTTACATATATATTAGTATGTAGATTTGTCTAAATGTTCAAAAAACTTTCCACAAATACTCTATTGAATGTTGCACATCATGACTGCTTTTTGCACTGCCTTCTTCCCTGATAAGCTAGGCTGTAAACAAATGGTGTCTTTCATGTCTAAAGATAAACTATGACATTTTGTAAAAGGACGAAGGGGCAAGAATGACTATCCATAACTACCCATACAATTGGCACATCTTATAAGATCTATTATTGTGTAGATTTCAGAGATGTTATTTGTAGCATGACAATTAGAACATTGCAAATAATTTAATGGTGGCTACCCCTCCCAGAAAAAGGGTATGCATCATCATTTATAAAAAGGAGACACATGATATACACAAAATGGTAGATATTGTTTTGTTTAAATTCTGAGGGATTCTAAAATAGAGATAAAATATAGCAAAGTTTATTTATATGCTATAATTACTTGAGTTGGTCAGTTCTGTAGACTTGTGGCTCATATTTACCACTTGAAAACAGGGGTGTTAAACCCCCTTCCTGTACAGACCATTTTTCAGTATGCAGCGCTGAGGTACTTTGACTGTCATTTACAGGGTTATTCACAGAAGAGCTGAAGGATCCAGCTGTAGCTTCGGCTGATCCTTCAGGTCGCTTCGGCTGGCTGAACCCTTCGGTTCAGTCGAACCGAAGGGCTGCTGTACGGGCTATTCACAAAAGTCCGTACAGCAGCCGAAGGCAGCCAAGCCAAACTTATATGCTTTGGCTCGGCTGAGCCGCAGTGACATCTGAAGCGTGAAGAAAGGTTGGTCGGAGAGCCGACCGTTCTCCACGCAAATGACAGCTGGGCTCCCTGTAATGACAGATCAGCCTCCTCAAATCACCTGGAGATGCTGATCTGTCATTAAACGACAACAACTGGGCAACCCTGGAAAAAATACCCTCCCAGTGCCGAGGGCATGTGTCTAGTTGTAAATTTTAGGGGGGACCTCACGTCTTTATTTCCCCATTTTTTGGAGTGACCTCAATGGCTTGGTATGACTTTATGGGGGAACCCTACCCTTTTTAAAAAATGTTTAACTTGGGGTCCCTCCTAAAATTCCTACCAGACCTAAAGGGCCTGGTATGACTTTTGGGGGAACCCCATAGTTTTTCTTTTCCTTTTCTTTTTTTTAAAATGGGGTCCCTCCTAACTTTCCTACCAAAACTAAAGAGTCTGGTGTGGTTTGGGAGGGGACCCCAAGCTTTTTTCTTTTTTGTTTTCTTTAAAAACAAATTATTATTTACTTAACTTTTTTATTTTTTTCTATTTTTTAAAATCATTTTTAAACATTTTTTTCTATTTGTGTACAATTTTTTTATTCTGCTCGCTACCTCGGAGGTAGCGAGCAGAATAACCAATCCGAATGCCGCTATTCACTCACTGCTGTTCGGCCCCTATGAGAATAGGGGCAAACAGCATCGGATGAGCTGAGTCGAACTCCTTCTGCACTTCGACTCAGCTGAACATGAAGAGCATGTTCGGCTGACTGAAGGCAGCCAATGTACGGCTGATTTTAGCTGTAGTGAATAGCCGAACGTCGTTCGGCTCTGTTCACTTTGGCTGCTAAGTGAATAATTCCCTTAAGGTTGCCATACACTGTACAACCATCGCAAGACCTTAGTCTTGCGATGGTTGTAAAGTGATTAAAAAAACGTACGATCTGCCCATCTTGGACAGGCAGATCGCACTCTCGATCATCGCAAGCCCGCCCCCCTGAGGGGCGGGCTTTCGATGACCGCAATGCTGAACGGGCAGTGTGCGCGTGCGCACACCGGCCCGTTCGGCATTTGTCTCCCGAGCACCATTCAAACCAGCCGAAAATCGTACGATTCTCGGCTGGTTTTCTAGCATGCTCCTTAGACAAAAGACGTGCGACCGTACAGTAGAAACGGTCGCACGTCTTCGTTCACACTATTCGATTCTCGTACGATCGCAGGATTTCCCGCGATTCTCGTACGAGGATCGAGCAGTGTATGGGCACCTAAACTGATGCAACACCATACGGAAATGAATTTTATATCATTTTATGGGACAGATACAACTTTTGCTGTATTTAATTTTTTTTTGCTATATAAAGAAAAAAGTACCGGAAATGTTGAAAAAAAAAGGTTTTCCCTACATTAAATAATCTTTTTTATACATTTAGGCCAAAATGTATTCTGCTACATCTTTGTGTCACATTGGGTAAATAGATACCAACATTTCAAGCCTTAAAATAGTGTATGCACATGAAATCGCCAAACAAAACTACCGTGCCCAAAATTCCCCATAGATTATACTTTATGAGCTTTTACTGCTCATCAGTTTAGTGTTACCATTATTTCCCCAACTCCGACATTCACAGTAATATGTAACATGTGTAAGGCATTTGTCGTTATTGCTAAGTTTTTTTTTTTTTTTTTTTTTTTTAATTTTTTTTTTTTTTTTTACACTTAACTATATTTCTATCACTTAGGGGGCTAACAAGCCCTATGTGATAGCAATGACAGGCCCTCTTTATGGAGACATCAAGGGTCTATTAGACCCGTAATGTCACCTATAGACTCCAAAGATAATGATTAAGCACAGATCATGCATTCCGCTTTCAGTGATTTCAGTGATCGGAGGAGAGGTCAGCCGCTGAAAGTGTGCTGATCTCCTTCAGATCAATGTAAACAGACCCGCCATGCTGATTCCAGGCCCGCACGAGGGACAGCAGAGCATGGGATAATTGACAGAGGGGGAACACACAGTTCCCCAGCACTGTACAAGTAATTAGTGGCTTTACAGCTGCCCGAATGCTTGTATATACCAGCCATTGCTGGCTGTAAAATTTCAAAGTTTCCCACTAATGTGCAGGGGGAGTGTGCGAGCGGGAAAATAGGTTTAAAAATGTCCGCCTGCTCTCAAGTGTGTCAAGCAGTTACAGCAGAACTATAGGCTGATCTAAAGGACACATATTTAATGTAGTTTAATTATGCATTCCTCCTTAAATTTTTTATATTGTAAAACAGTATTTTTCTTTGCACATTATTGGATGATGGAAGTCAGCATGGCTTCACCTAATTTACTTAGCAAAGGAAACATTTCCTTGGAAAGTGAACAGCCTATTTCCCTTTAGTAAATCAACCCTATAGAGTTTGCTGATGTGAAGAAATGGCTCAGGGATGACCTCACCAGTTTGCTGCTGTTTATTCATTAATCACAGGCTAGAGGAGTTCCTTGACTTATCTGCATTGCTTTAATTTCAGAAGCGGAAAGGGAGGTCAGGAACTTTGCTGTGTTGTTTAATAGGGGTATGATAACCTCAATAGTGGGTGAACATACAGATAAGGGAAAAATCCATCCGCACTCCATTCCACACTGAATCAGTTTATTGAAAATCCATCAGTGACACTGATTCCTGCCCAAAGTCCACCTCCTCTTAGGGGTTGGGGGACCTTGGGCAGGACTCAGTGTCACTGACAAATGTTCATTTAACTGATTTGCTGTGGTACGGAGTATGGCTGGATTTTCTATTTACTGTGTACCTGTTTGGCTGGAGTGAAGGCAAACTCCTGCCCAGGGGCTGACTGGCAACTTTTAGCCCAGGGGGCAAGTACAACCCAGAGGCCCATGGTGCAGCGACTTGGCCCCCCTCACGCTCTGCCTCTTCCCCGGCTTCTCCCCACCCCTGTCTGTCACTTTTGCCGTCTATGTAACAGTAGTTTGAATGTATTTATCGGTTTAGGAAATGTAAAGCGCACTGGTAGTGGAGGGATGTCTTGTCAGGGCTGTGCGTGTGCATGACTGCTGCGCCACTGGTAGTTCTGCCACTAACTCAGAAATACATTTTACAGCATTGCAGAATGGCATTGGCTATAGAGAACTACAAATCCCAGCAATAGTACATTATACAGCACAATGCAGAATATCACCAGCTATAGAGGACTACAAATCCCAGCAATAATGACTACCAACAGATAGAGAACTACAATTCCCAGCAATACCATTATACATCAATGCAGAACAGCATCAGCTATAGAGAACTACAAATCCCAGCAATAAATATTACAGCAATGCAGAATAATATTCGGGCCTGTCTATCGGCATCTGTCATCCCCCCACACCTGCTCCTCCTTACTTCTTCTCCCCGCGTCCCTGTGCCGATCGTGGATGTGGGTGATGCGCGTGAGGCGAGGAAGAGGTGGATTGTGGAGGTGAGGAAGAGGTGATGCTTCAGAGAGGCCCGGGGGGCAATTGCCACCCTGCCCCCCGGCCCAGTCCGCCCCTGCTCCTGCCAGTAAGCTCCCAGCTGTCTTAACCCTGCTAACCCTGCTAAACCCACTAGGCTTTAGTGGGTGAACATAATTACAATTCCTTTGGCTGGTTAAACCGTTCAAGCATATGTATTTCTACTATGTATTTACTTGCTTGCCTAAAGTTCTGCTTTAAGGAAAGGGACACTGAAGTAGACAGAACAGGAGCATATTTATAAAAAGATAAATGTGACTTTCACTAAACATTCACTCATGGTGAATTAATCATTGTCATGTAAAACACATGCACCTGGAAAATGTGCCTGCATTGAATGTTTAGGGAATGTCAGATTCACTTATTGTTGTCTTATTCCTACATGGTGTGCACATAAAAAAATGGTAAAAGCTGTTAAATATACATATTTTTGTAACTGGAAGCCATGGAGGGTAGATGCTAGGGAATATGGCTGTCCCAAACTTAAACCTGGATGAGTATTTTCTTTGTCATCAGGAAGAGGAGATGACAAGGTTCAGTAAAGAGTAAATAATCTCCAAAGGATTATTTCATTTTTATTAACAAAAAGAAGGGGGACCTCTGATTTAAACAAAGACTTAAAAAATAGTTATTTGTTCTGCATTTTGCTTATTGAATAGGTGAACACATAAAAAAAACTTTTTGAGTTCATTGGACTAAGGACTGGCTTATTGAATCCACCAAAGATGCAGAAGAACCTGGTGCCCTTCAACATTGGGTTGTTTTGGTTCTAACACCTGCCTGGTGCCAATAGACATACAAGTTAGTATTAATGTAGCAGGGGCAGCATGTTCTCTGGACGTCTAGTTATTAGGATACCTATGTTTGCTGTTTTGTATTTCTGGGGATCGCTAATTACATTTTTAAACAGTAAAAAAAAAAAAAAGAAATGTGTAACCATTAAGTGCTGATCCTGTAAAAACAGAGTACAACTCTTATAGCTTACATATATGTGTTTTCATTCATTTTATGCTTGATAAACTCAGATGTGCTTTAATTACTTCTTGTAAACATGAGTTATCACTGCACGCAGTTTTTTTCTTTACTAATATTTAATGAATCAACTGTTAACAAACATGTGATGTTGAGTCATAATTAATCCATTCAGTTTAATGTCATTTGATGTTACATGCCCTAAATCTTCTTATTACTGACATTTAGTGAATCAAGTGTTGTTTGAGAAATTAGGTGTAATGGTAACTTGAGAGGATTTGTATTGTCACCTCTAAGAGAACCAAGGTGTGATAACTTTTCTTTTGGTCCAGTTCAAGCAAAATTAGTTTTGCTTTATCGTAGGTTAATTTATAAAAATGAATTAATTTATATACATGAAATTCTTCATATGCATATCATGTACCTGCAAACTTACAATAATGCAATTTGCGGCATTATAATTTCACATCTGTGTAAAGCAAACCTTCTATCCTCCACCTAAATCTGCATTTCAACATAAAGGGAATTATACAAAAGGTTGAGGATAGATTCCTTTTATATGTGAGTCTCACGTATTCAGAAAGCTTGAAAAATATAATACGACAATGCTCT
Organism: Nanorana parkeri; assembly: GCF_000935625.1. Taxonomy (NCBI): domain Eukaryota; kingdom Metazoa; phylum Chordata; class Amphibia; order Anura; family Dicroglossidae; genus Nanorana; species Nanorana parkeri. Next base: position 314,795 of record NW_017307163.1, on the reverse strand, counting down.
CCAATGTTGTCACATTACATTATGGAGATCGCTCTTTTTTCACTGTTTGGGTTTACATGTCACAAACTGCTTTCTTAATCTATTATCTGTACTTCCATTAAGTCATTTTTTTCCTGGCAACCTCCAGTAACTCTATTATGGCTTACATTCTTTGTACAGATAAACAGACAGTATACTTTAGAATATCAGCCATGGTACAAATGTACACTGATTTGTCTGGCAATCACACAAATTAATCAGAAAAAAATGAAAGCCGCATATTGTATCTGTCAATTGTATCTCTCACTTTGCTCTGGCTCTAAAGCATTAAAAGCACTTGAGAAGTTGTTTATTCTAATCTGAACTGACAGATTAATAGTTTATATTTTCTTGTTTAGCTTACTACTTGACTAGAGAGAAGTGAATGAATCTGCCAAGTTCAAAATTCATCCCAGAATGGGCTGACTAATGGCCAACAAATATCTTCAATTTATTCCAATTTAAAGGAACTACTGTAAGATGCCAACTCTTATTATTTCATATATTTTAACTGTATTTAATTCATATATTTTGTAATAACATGCATCCCACTTACACACATGATGCTAGCTTGGTGAACCGGGTATACAGGTTGGTATCCCCACACCTGGAGGGCAACACACATGCGTCAGCAAACTTAAACTAACCTGCATGCTATCTTGCCCTTAGCTGGTATCCCAAGGGAAGGTTCACCTTCCAACCCAAGGTTTTTCCATATGGTAGATAATGTGTAATTTGCCTGGCACTCATTGGGGATGAAAGTTGCTAGACTCCCTAGGGAGCAAACAGTCATTCATTAAAATGCATACTTTAATTGATCTGTGATGCTATACATTTACAAGCACATGTTGCTGTTTCAGGGTCAATAGAAGGGCAGGAAGAGTTTACTTTCTGAAGCTTGTGCCAATTTTTTTTCTCGCTCTTTCTCTCTCTCTGTCATGTGTCATTTTCCAAGGCAGGTTTGACTGGTGACTATGAAAAACCCCTTAGTCTTGCCATTTAGTTTTACAACAAGGTTTCTGTATATGATACACCACAAGGAGCCTATAGTGGGTGTTCTGACATCACAGGAAGGAATGTATCATAATCACCAGATTACTAGCAAAAAGAAGTGAGATGGACTGCTGAAGTACACTTTCAAGTTGCCATATTGCAAAGTAACATGTTTTGTGACAGTTTTACAATATGCATACTGAAATGGAAAGGTAATGTTTAATAACATTAAATAATAAATGGCTTTTGTATTAATTACATATTTATACTTTGGTGTTTAGCAGAAATTTAGCTTTGCTTCATTAATGTAGCATTTTTCTGCATTAAGGGAGATTGAGGGAGATTATCAGTGGTCTTGTCTGTCTTCCATTCTCTAATTATTGCTCCCACCGTTGATTTGTTCACACCAAGCTGCTTGCCTATTGCAGATTCAGTCTTCCCAGCCTGGTGCAGGTCTACAATTTTGCTTCCGGTGTCCTTCAACAGCTCTTTAGTCTTTTGCGCTGAGTACTGAAAAAATGGCCTGGATGGGAAGGGGTTTAACACCGCGGATGTCAACTGGTTAATGTGATCCAGGTTGTTCAAGGTAAAAAGCATGACATTAATCACAAGTTTGACAGGTTTATAATTGTCCCTTTGAGGGCTTAACTTAATAGGTCCTGATGCGTTTCGCCAGTGGCTTCATCAGGGGACCCAAAACAAATGGATCATGCAGGGCTAGTCTGTGAGGCAAGGGAGGCACTTGGAGGGTCGAGAGAGCGGAAGTCGAATTAATCCAAAAACCACCTCCACAATCTCCTTGTGTCACAATCGGGATCCTAGGGTCATATAGGGAGAGATGGCATCCAATCATCCAGCCGGCCTCACTGGGAGGCTACCATAAGTTGTATGTGTTGGAAAAAGACCCGAATGGGTTTTCATGTGGTTCTATTTTGGTTTCACTGATGGTGTGTGGCTGGCTGCATGCCACTTGGATGTTATAATGATAATGAGTAAATACAGCTGGATAAAACAAAAACTGTGTCAGTCTTTATTTCATGCTGCAAAGCACAAAATGTGATTATTTTAAAGGGGAGTGATTCTTTTCTATACCCACTGTGTGTATGTATGTATAGATATATCTATATCGATATCGATCTATACATATATACATATATATATATCTATACATATTGACATATATATCTATATCTATTGTTCTTCAAGATGTTTAGAACAACCTACCTGTCAAGCTTCTTCAAAAACTGTGTGCAAGTGTACCTAGAAGAACTGTTTCTGTTTTGAAGGTAAAGGGTGGTCACACCAAATATTGATTTGATTTGGATTTCTGTTCTGTTCATTGTTTTACCATTTTGTTAATTGATGCAAAATATAATATTAACACTTTTATTTCTGAATTTCTTACATTCTTACTTTACAGCATTTTTTCACACCTGCCTAAAACGTTTGTTCAGTACTGTACAACCTCTCTTCTTCAGGTCAGAAGCAATACTGATAAACATGACAGTTTGTCAGTTAAGACAGGAGAAAGCTGTTAGAGGGGGGGGGGTGAGTGGGGTGTCATAAATGTTGGACCTGGGAGTAAAAAATGCCTCCTGATAATCAAAAGATAGAACAAATAAACATAGGATGACAAATAAACCCTAATGGGTTTGAACCAATGGCAAAGCACCATTGGCCCAAGCTGTTCAATAAAAAAAAAACAATACACTGAGGACATCGATCTTGATGCCTCATCAGTGACGAGCAAGTGAGGGACAGGGAGGCTCTTCCCTATCTCCATCCTCCCTCCCTCCTCCACACAGCTTGGTGATCAGGTTGGGGACGGGCCGAATATGGAGGCAGGGCGCGACATGCAGGGGGAAATGTCACTGATAGTATCTCTCCCACTCCAACGCCTCTCATGCGTTTCACCACCTGGGCTTAATCATAGATTGCACCGCTATGGTGGTGTTAACCTTGTATTTTTAACTTTGCAAAGAATTTACAACAATAAAGTTGTATTTTTATGGACCTCGGTTTCGTGGTGCTGATTGGAGAGATATTGTTTGATGAGTAGGAGCATACTACAGCCTGCACCCGATGTCTATATTAATCTGCAGTCTGGTGGAATTAGAGCGGTGAGTTTTTCGCTTTTTTTAGGTATTGTGGAATTCAGTGTTATACTTTATTCCAATGTATCAACTTTACTTGCATATTCATTTATTTATAGTTTTTACACTACTAAAAATCATAATAATAACTGTTATTCTCCTTTTTGCTCTTGAATACTGTACTTTATATTTTTATCAGCATTAACATTCAATTTTTCAGACCAAACTAAAAAACTGTTTTTGCTACAACACTAGTAGTTCACGTTACTGTTAAAATCGTATGTGATAGAATTTTCTAGAGATATATATGCAATACATATATATATAGAGAGAGAGAGAGAGAGAGAGAGAGAGAGAGAGAGAGAGAGAGAGATATTTATAGGAAGTTGTTCATCATGTTGATGAATGTAAGTACAGTATAATGTATTACTCCTGTGCACCAGTGTGGCCTGTTGTGGTTGTGTTTCCAGGATTAGTATGAGCTTTATCTTGTTTTAAAGGGCAAAAAATATTTAAATGCATCACTGCAGATAAAGATGCTTTAGAGCATCCCATTATGTAGAAACAAAGATACATATTTTTATAAAATGATGAAATAATTAATGGGGATATATTTTAATCAATGTCACTATTACATCACATTGCAAAGGCTACTTGACTACAAAAGTCTGCTGGACTTAACCTTGATTCAGCTGACAGTGCTGGACAATTATGTTTTTTTCATGTCCCTTACAATGCCATGGATGAAATGAGACAGCGGCAGTCCAGAAATGAATGAACTAATATGCATAATGAGGAAATTAATATTACTGCATGGTTTGTCTGAAACCTAATAGCTATCCAGTGGACTGAATAATGATATTTTATCTATTCCATGTGCTTTGATGACTTAAGACCAGTGAAATGTTCCAGAGAAGATCTGTAGCAATATAATTATTAGCTGGTTAATATATTATTATAAAAGATTTGTCTTTAGCAGACAGGCATATCCATACATATACAGTATTTGCATATACTCTGTATACTACATGCATAGCCATAATAGGAAATATGCATGTGATAGATGTTTTAAAAACAAAAACTTTTAAAGATATGGGTAGTGTTACATCTTTTTAAAAGGATAACTGTACTTTTGGTAAAGTTATCCTAAGTATAAAGGATGAGATTCAGGTCAGACCTGGGTTCAAAGTGAACCCAATCCTATTCAAGGGCCCACTGAACTATTGTGGCCATTCGCCTGTCCAAATTCCTACTTTTTGTACTGTAAACAAACAGGTGGGGATCCTAGGTAACATAATTGACCAGATTTGGTTATTGAACATATTTGGTCAATGATCGTTGTCGGGTCATTATTATTGCTGCTGGATTCCATGATTGATGAATTTACATCACTTTGTGCTATGATTGATGTGGGTCTACACCAGGAGACATAAAAAAAATCTTGTCTTTGTGTTTTGTTTAACATCTACTGTTGGTGTGTTTATTTACTTTTAACTCTTTGTGGCAATAGGTAAGAAGCACTCATGTACCCCCCAACCCATTCTCCTGGAGGGAGACTGTGCTTCAGCTCTTTCATCATCCAGTGACAAGGTGGAACAGGTCCTACATTGTGTTGTATTACTCCACTATAGTTTGTAACAAGGTCCTGTGCCTGGCTGTGCTTTTTGGCAGGGGTGTCTGGCTTATAAGGCTTGCTTAATGGATTTACAAATATATTTCAGCAATGCTTTTAGGTGTTTGCTTGGAGTTTGGCTTTATGGAGTTAATGTTGTACATAAAAGAAAGTAACATCTATAAAGAACAGAGACCAGTGTCAAAGAACAGCCTACCATTATTGTCTGCCTGGTTACAGGTTGAAAAACATAATTCAGGCTATTGTGACTATACCGTTCAATAGCTCCTCATTTTTTCTTTGTTCTGATACTATAAAACATGCACAAGTACAAACTGATCTGTGTGGCCGAAAAGCTTGCAAAGGCATTTTATTTTGCAGTACTTTATAGAGCCAAGGATACATTGATGAATGATCTTCAACTTCTGACTGCCTTGTTCTATCTGACAACAATATGAATCACTAAGACAGCATTCACCAGCAACAGAAGAAACTCAAATTGAGCTTTAACATGGTAAACTGCACGGTTCCATAAATTGTTACCTAAAATGATTGAGGAGTGTGATTTTTATTTTTGTTTCTTTTATAATCCTGTCATTTTAAAGGGAATGAATTGTGCTTTTGTACATATTTTATATTAATTCATGATTGAGACCGAAATGTAAATCTTTAAAAATGATACATTGTGGGGGGGCGTGGCTGGCGCTCGAGCTGGATGGCAGCAGGTCTCTGAAGCTCTGTGCCTCAGCCGTCCTTGAGGCACTCCTAATAAGCATTTGGGGCCAGATTGTATCACCTACATCTCCCCCTTGAACAGTACAGCGGCAGAGATGAGCAAGAAGCGGCGGGGAGCCACCCGCTCGAGGAAACTCACAGACTTCTTCTTCGGCCCGGACAAACGGCAGAACCAAGATGGCGCCGGGTCCTCGCCCCTCTCGGCATCCGGGGGGGTCGGGAGGTGGCTCGATCTGATGTAGATGCAGATCTACATCAATATGCCCAAGACATGCTCCCTGATGTTCCCTCCTCCGAGCTTACTGTGGACCGCATCCATAGGCTGCCAAAACCTCCACACTTGCCTGATAAGATACCTAGGGATGTGATCCTGCGGATCCACTTTTATCACACCAAGGATCGTCTCATGGGGTCAGTTCGCTCAGCCTCAAATCTACCTTCTTCATATGCCCACCTACAGTTCTACGCTGACCTCTCTAGGCAGACGCCTAGTACCCATCACAAAAGCTCTCCGCTCTCAGAAGATTATGTACAGATGGGGATACCCCACTAAACTCATCATCACCAATGCTGGTGAGACCTTTTCCATCACAAACGTGGAACAAGGACTATCCCTACTCAAAGATTGGGGTATCTCACCGGCCACGGCTAACACCCCCAAATCGTCTGAGCTTTTCTCCTCCTCTATGCAAGAAGAGTGGCAAACAGTGACCCGCAAGAAGAGAGGACAGCCGACAACCTGATCTGGCCCCACCATGTGTCGCAACATCGTTCAAGTATTCCGTCCTCAAGTGCCTCGAGGACCCTGAGTTCACCTTTACTGTTTCACCCCCGATGACATGCCCAGTACGCAGCACTGTGGCTACACTCCTTACGGGGAGTGTCTCCTTGCTACCTATCCTTTGTTCTGAAGTTTCTTTGTTGATTTTTGCGTGTTTTATGTTTTTTTGTTATTAGCAGCCATTTTGTCATAATGCTAGACGAAGTTCCTGGACTCTTTGCTTGTTCGCACTTCACCGTGGAGACTTCCATTCATTGGAGACAGAACACTACTCTTTTCGCACTTGACCTCCTGATGTGTGACCTCAGTGAGTACAAACTATCCCTCCGTACACCGCTTGCTCCCCCAATGCCATGGCTGTGACAGTCGTCTCCTTTAATGTTAAGGGATTGAACCACCCTGCCAAGCGTCACAACCTATGGAAAGAGGCGACCAAATTAGGTGCTGACATTCTTTGCGTCCAAGAGACTCACTTTCAAATATCCAAATCACCTACGTTCACCCACAAAAGTTACCCCCATATTTTTGCAGCACACTCTCCGACTAAATCTAAAGGGGTGCTGATAGCCGTGAGGGACTCTGTGCACTTTGAGGTTCTACAGCAGGTGTTAGACCCTGCTGGTAGGTTTGTTATCCTTGTGTGTTCCGTTGACCGTAAGATATACACTATTGCAAATGTCTATGCTCCCAATTCCCACCAAATCCGATTCCTTAACCGAATCTTTACAACTCTCTCTGGGATCCGCCAGGGTAGTGTCATTATATGTGGAGATTTCAATGTTACGCCTGGCTCCTCCGTCGACTCCACGAATCCGCATAGACACCCCTCAACTTCTCTTACTCATCTACTCCACCAGGAGGGATTCTATGATGTATGGCGCTGCCTACACGCATCCGAGAGAAGAGACCTTCTATTCCCCGCCTCACAATTCATACTCTCGGATTGATCTATTTTTGGTTGATAGGGATCTTCTCCAGGGAGTGTCGGCCTCTGCAATTCATCTAATATCTTGGTCCTATCATGCCCCCATATCCATGGCACCAGTGGTGTATTTTGGTTTGGGGCTGCCCTAAGCAAGCCGAAACTCATACAGCCACACATCCCCCACCCTATCCTGCATCAACAGATCGGCCCCACAGATTCTCCCTCCCTCACTCACTTCCTTTCTTCACGGTCCCGACAGGCGATTAAGGGAACCAACTTCCACCGCCCCCTTCTTGCCCCTCCTCCTCCCACGTAGCCCGGTCAAAGCTGCGGGGACCCGTCTCGGACCCGCCTCCTCCTCACCGTCCCGGACCCGTCCCCTTCTACTGACGTCCCTTGCCTCCTTCTCACCGTCCCCCTCTGCCTCCAACTCACGTCCCTTGCTGCCACCTGTTCACCGTCCCCCGCTGCCTCCGGCTCACCATCCGCTCGCTGCCTCCGGCTCACCATCCGCTCGCTGTATCCTCCTGGCCGACTCCTCCTGGTCTCCGATTGCCCTGTTACTTCATGCGGCTGCCGGGCTGCGGCATTTTCGCCGCTCCTCTGGGGAGTGCCGCCCAAGGCAAACGCCTTGTTTGCCTCACGGCAAATACGCCCCTGCATGGCACTGGTCACAGGCCGAGCCAAAGACTCATATGTGTGGCGTAACAATATTAATTTACTTCGTTCCCCCCAAATGGCTGAACTCCTTAGGGAACGTCTATCCTAATTCTTCCACATTAATGAACATTCTGTAGAAGATCCTTTCTGTGTGTGGAATGCCCATAAGGCATACATTAGGGGTTTATTGATGAAACTTGGTGCTGTACATAGGAAGCAGAGGGCGAGCCAACTTACCCACTTGCTCTCCCAGCTAGAACTGACGGAGGTGGCTAACAAACAGGTTCCTACCCCCCATCATGCCATCCTGTTGCGCAAGCTAAGGGAAGATCTTAGGATACACCAGCTGGACCAATTTGATAGGGCCTCCAGACATATGAAAGCAACCTTTTACTCACAGGGTAGCAGAGCCGGCAAACTGCTGGCCTGCCGAGTAACTGAGCAACAATCAAAAAATCGCATCCTGTTCCTACTTCACCCTACAGGTGGACATAAACTGAGACATCCACAACAAACAGCTGACCTATTTAGCGCCTACTATAGTCAACTATACAATCTCAGAGAGGATGTTTCTATCCCCCACCCCAATACAGCAGATATAGATAAGTTCCTCCAATCTCTTGCTTTTCCCAGTATGTCACCTTCTCAAAACCTAGCGCTTAACACTCCTTTCACGACCGATGAGATTCTCCTAGCCATCAAATCGTTACCCTTAAACAAATCCCCAGGTCCCAATGGTTATTCTGGAGAATATTATAAACAATTTGGCAATATTCTCAGCCCACATTTGCTACGAGTGTTTGAGCGGGCTTCGACGTCTGCTTCATTCCCACCGGAAATGTTGAAAGCTCTGATAGTCACCCTACCGAAACCGGGGAAAGATGCCAACGTACCTCAAAATTTTCGTCCTATTTCCCTTCTAAATGTGGATGTTAAGCTCTATGCAAAAATTCTGGCACTTCGCATGATGGACGTGCTCCCATCTTTAATCCATCCAGATCAATCAGGCTTTATTAAGAATCGGGGGGCTCCAGATGCTACTCGTAGAGTCATCAACTTAATACACCACATAGAACGCTCTAAAACACCTTCTCTGCTCCTCACTTTGGATGCAGAGAAGGCGTTTGACCGAATCAACTGGAATTACCTCTCCCGAGTGCTGCACAAATTTGGGTTCACTGGCTGGATTTTGTCAGCTGTCCTAGCACTATACTCTAACCCGACTGCCCAGGTATATACCTCTGGAGCCCTGTCTGTCCCATTTTCTATTTCAAATGGCACGAGACAGGGCTGCCCTTTATCCCCCCTCATTTTTGATCTCTTAATGGAACCTTTGGCTATGATGGTTAGATCGCATCCTGACATCTCTGGCGTAACACTGAACGGTACATCCCATGTTATTGGTCTCTTTGCGGATGATGTCCTTCTACTTCTCTCAAATCCCACAACATCACTACCAGCGGTATCCACTTTACTTGGCAAGTTTAGTGAAATATCGTATTACAAAGTTAATGCATCCAAATCACACATTCTTGATATGGGAGTGCACCCTAAGGCTAGGAGGGAGATGCAATCCTCTTTTCCCTACGTGTGGAAGGAGGATGGCATATCTTACTTGGCCACTGTAATGACTAAAAAGTGTTCGTCCTTGTTTGAGAGCAATTACCAACCCTTCTTGGAGACCTTGCCGGGCATGCTCAAGACCATGGATAAAACCTTTCTGTCATGGTCGGCAAGACTGGCAGTCTTTAAGATTATGGTCCTTCCCCGCTTGATGTACCTGTATAGGACGATTCCTATCCCTATCCCAGATCACTACTTTAAGAAACTCCATAGGGCACTCAATCTTTTTGTATGGCAGGGAAAGAAGCCGCGATGCTCCAGGAGTATCTTAACTAGACATAGGAAAGTAGGGGGCATGAGCTATCCGGACTTAAAAGACTATTACATAGCGGTCTTGCTGGACCAGTTGAAACCATGGTTCCACTCTCCAGGTCCCACCCTTTGGCAAGAGGTAGAGAGGGCACTGACCCCTGGAGGTACCCCACATCTCATGTATATAGCCCACCTGCTCTCTGAGCCGATACTGAAGACCCTCTCTCCCTGTGTTCAAGCCTCGAGCATGGCGTGGAAGATTTTACTTCTCCCCCACCATTCATCGGACCCGCTGCATACTCTACTTTCCCCATTAGAAGCTCTCAGAGCTCTGCTCCCCTCTTTATCCCTACGGGATTGGACATCCAGAGGGATCCGCCATATACAAGACTTGCTACTAGATGGTAAAATGCATTACTTCTCGACACTGTCTCTCCGCTATGGCCTACCCCCCAGTTGTTTCCTCCAGTATCTCCAAATTAAGCATGTGCTACATTCCAATCCCCATGTTTCTTGCCAAATACCTTTCCCAGCCTGGACGTTTTATTTCGAGAACTCACCTAAGAGGGGGGGAATATCATTGTTCTACTCTCTACTGTATAATAAAACGTCCTTTATCAAGGTTAAGCCTTTTGAGAAATGGGAAGCGGCCCTCAACAGTACTTTCTCCGAGAGCCAGTGGCTACAGGCTCTCTCTTGCACACTCAAGACTACTAGATGTGTGGAATTATGGGATCTACACTACAAAATATCCCTACCATGGTACTATACGCCACACAGGTTGGCCAGCATGTTTGCTTCATCATCCCCTTTGTGCTGGAGGGGCTGAGGATGTGAGGGCACCCTGCACCACATTCTATGGGAGTGCAAACACCTGGCGAACTTTTGGAGGGCGACCTTCCAGATCATAACTGACATCACCGGAACATTGATAGCCCTATCACCTGCCCTGGCGGTCCTCTCTCTGGGGATTGAACACTTCCTGGCAAGGGTCAGGCACCTAATTACACATATATTATTGGCAGCCAGGCTTACATTTATTGAGAAATGGGAAGCGGCCCTCAACAGTACTTTCTCCGAGAGCCAGTGGCTACAGGCTCTCTCTTGCACACTCAAGACTACTAGATGTGTGGAATTATGGGATCTACACTACAAAATATCCCTACCATGGTACTATACGCCACACAGGTTGGCCAGCATGTTTGCTTCATCATCCCCTTTGTGCTGGAGGGGCTGAGGATGTGAGGGCACCCTGCACCACATTCTATGGGAGTGCAAACACCTGGCGAACTTTTGGAGGGCGACCTTCCAGATCATAACTGACATCACCGGAACATTGATAGCCCTATCACCTGCCCTGGCGGTCCTCTCTCTGGGGATTGAACACTTCCTGGCAAGGGTCAGGCACCTAATTACACATATATTATTGGCAGCCAGGCTTACATTTATCAGGAAGTGGAAGAATGTGACCCCCCCCCTCATCTGGGGAAGTCCTATCCATAGTGAAGCTCCATTACCATCATGAAAAACTTATAGCGTGCAGAGAGGGCTCACTATCAAAATTTGAGGATAAGTGGCTCCCATGGGTCCGATGGTCGGACACAAAAATGCCAGAGTTTGCTCCTTATAGAGCTGGAATATGTTAGACCTTATATTAGCATGATTATGGAACATCTGGTCGCAATTGTTAGACTGAACGTTTTGAGATGAGCCTTTATTATGTTTACTCAATACTGTAATATCGATTATTGGATTATATGCTGCCCGCAACAACTATATGATGAGTGCTATTTGTGTATGCTTTTATTTTATGTTATTGTCATGTTTTTATTTTTTGTATTTACCTACTTTGTTACTGAATTAAGACAGAAAATTTCAATAAAAATCTATTGTTAAAAAAACCCCAAAAAACTATACATTGTTTTTTAGAAAATATGAAATGAAGGTAAATGTATAAGATATATAAACAATATTGCATTAGTATTATGTGGCCCTCTACTCAATCAGCAGGTGGGACTCTAGTCTGTTTTTCACATCAATAGCAGGATTATTTTTTAATTGTGCTTAAAAGATGCCCATTTTTTTAGAGAGCTCAAAATGTGGTATGAAGGCTGGTGCACACCTATGCTACACCCCACAGCGTGGCAATCGTGCACAATTCCGCGCGGTCAGGAGTCGTATAGGTGTGCCATTATTTTCCAATGGCACCCCAGTCGCGCCGGGCGGATGAATGGCTAAATCACCTAGAGGAGATCAGAGGAGACTTCAGAATCTTAATATGTGAAATCTTGAGGAAAGAAGGGAAAGGGGGAATATAATAGAAGCTTAAACAGCCCCGATGCTGGCGACGTACACTGTACGTCGTCAGTCACGAAGGGGTTAAAGGGTTAGTCCACCTTTATAGAAAAATTACCTATACTGTCCCTTAACATCATGCACCCTGAAATAAGCAGATTTTAAAAATAAGTATTGATGCTGTTAATAAAACATGTGACCATTCTTACAAGGAACCAATAATTCCCCAAAATTCCTTGTATTCTTCAAAGGTCCATCCTGTCTTCTATTCAGGATGAACCAGCCGTTGGGACTAGCTCCTCTTAGTGGTAGTGGAGTGAGCGCCGTCCTCTTGATCCCACACATGTGCGGTGTGCTGTTTCTCCAGTTACAGTCGCTGAGCCCATCCACGACAACTGGAGACAGAGCACACTATGCATGTGCAGGAGGTCAGGAGAAAGCTGTCTCCTGTTGCCACCACTAAATGACGGACGTCTGACTCATGTTTGTGTAGGAGGTATGGATGGGCAAACTGGCCAAATATGGTCAGTTTTCTCACTTATTCGCCAAACTAGTAACAGTCTGGGTTTAGTGTGAACTCTAAATGCAAGTCCAAATGTTCAACCTGAAGTCAAAACTTTTCCCCAGTGCTCATCTGGTTATTAGTGTCCCTACACCCATGTGTCTGTGCAGCACTGTACATGTTAGTATACTTGCTTGATGAAAGGATAATTGTAGCAGTGCTAGAAAACTAACTATGGGGATTTGAGAATCGTTACATGTGGCAGGGAGAGGACCTTGTTTTTATTAGGGACTGATTAGGACCTCTTGTTTTGTAGACTGTGCTAAAGATTGCTCCTGCATACTCTGACCCTGGTCTAGGTATCTGTGCTTTCACTGGTACTTTTTTGGAGGCTGGAACTTAGTGGACTTGTAAGGTGTTGTTCCAAAGTGCTGTTGTGCTGTGAGTTTATCTAAAGTAGTATTATGTAAATTTTGGAACAAAAGTGCTCTGGGAAGTCTGACTATGCTGAGAGCTTTTGTTCAATACTTGTACTTGATCAGTTTAAACAAGCAGTTCTTAGTTGGTGAAAAAGATGCAGAAGGTGTTACATTTTAACATTGCATCCCTTTAGCTGTTGACTAACAAAAAAAATTACAAAAAATTATACACAGGGATGGTGTCTCCCATTTTTCACTGTTATTTGCAGCATTTGTTTATGTCTCAATAAATTCAGGTTTTTTTTCAGTTTGTGAGTTTGTGTCCAGCCTCATTGCCAGTTTTTCTGCTCATGAATGGATCCCTGCATGGGAAAACACACACAGATGAGTAAAAAAATGAATGCATGAGTGCTTATGGAGAGACACCATAAATAAGGCCCTATCTTTTATTTAGGAATAGGACATATAAATATAGAACAGAACAGAGAATACAAAGACGGCTATATAGACAGCAGAAAGATACTGTAGGTAACTATATAGGCAAAAGGCAAGTTAAAAACTCTCTCTTTGTCAAACCCTTAGAGGAATCAGACATATCTAGTACTTATAGTGAGATATTCTTATTACATTTATATTATTATCCTTAATAACATATTGCATAAGCTCTACTTTGCCATGTGTCTGGTGGATTCTGCCACCAGTGTTGAATTTAACGAAACAGACATCACATCTCCAGCACACACATTGATCTTTCCCCAGTAAGTTCCTACCTCCTTCCTGGTAAAATTGCACCATGGAGGCATGCAGGTAGCCTCACACCACCAGTGAAATTCAATAGGATTACATGAACATCCAGCCGGTCCCTCCTCCAACATATATCACTTTTGGCACATGCCTCCTAATGAAGCTGGCTGGATGACTGGATGTCATCTCTCCCTCTTTGACTCTGAGGTCCCGAGTGTGACAAGAAGGAGATCGTGAGGGTGGTGGTGGGGTTATCCGGCTTCCACTTTCTCGATTCTCCAGGTGCCTCACTTACCTCGCAAGTTAACCCTGCATGATCCATCTGTTATGGGTCCCCTGATGAAGCCACTGACTAAATACGTCGGGACCTATTAAGCTAAGCCACTATAGGGTCAACTATATTTCTGTTAAATCCTGTGATTATTATCATGTTTTTGATTTTGCAACACTTGGATTATTTGCATATGTAAGTAATACAATAGTGTTTACTCAAGCAAATCCTATGCAGGGTTTTTGTCAAATGTATGAAATGCATCGCTTTTAACTTTATACAAATACATTTGATATATACTGAATTTTAATATATCTCTCTTGGATGGTCAATTACACCCCTCCGGAAACCCTATTACCTTATAGCTTTTTCAACAAAATTGCACCCCTCTCACACATGGCCTTTCCCCAGTCAGATGCCACCTCCAGCACACACATGGTGTGAGGTACTCACAATCCACCATGCAAATGGCATTTTGTCCAGTATATACAGTGCATTAGTTGCTTCCCAGTGAGATCCCAACACTGGAACACACACAAGGGTCTTTTGCCAGTGAGATCCATCTGCCAGCACACAGATTTGTCCTTACCCATTGAGATCCCCCCCACACCATTTTTGTTTCCAATCTGTTTTGGTAGATCCAAAACAACCTTTCTTGATCACCAATATTCACTGCACCCCCTATCCCAATAGAAAAAAAAGTTAGGTCTACAACTGCTATTTAAAATGTTCCTGCTGCTGGCCAATTTCACACTGCTGTAACATCTCAAGGTCTCTTAACTCTTGTAATAAAACGCCTGCCTGTACTATTTTTCCCTGGTACATTTTAGCCAACTTTCTCTGATTAAATGTGTCTTGCTGCTGTCCAATTTTGCATTTGTGTATCATCTGCAGTAATTAATTATGGTAGTAAAGCCTCAGCCTTTGTTCTCTGTCTATAGTAATGTACTTGTTTCTATTACATTTCAGCCAATTCATCCTCATTTAATATGTCCTGCTGCTTGCCAATACACTGTTCCTTCATCTGTGGTCCTGCAGATGGAAAGTTGTTCATCAGTGAAAATAGGGAAAACCTCACCAAATTACTGGCTAATTTCTATCTGCCAGTTATAGTGGACTTTTATGATCATAGCAGTCACCACAGCAGCAGCATTATACATTACTAAGGAGTCCTTGCACCCCTCTGGTGATGTATATTAATAGTGTAAAATATCTATATATTTTTAACCCCCCCGGAATCAGATAATGTTTAAACACTAAAGCAACAGTACACATTTAATTAAAAAATTATAAAAATGGCACGTGGTTCCCTTTAATATCCTAACCTGCATGCATTTTGGGTGGTTAGAAAAGGAAGGGCAGTAAGCATGTGCCTTCCTCTACCAAACTAGCCTACATCCCTTCAAACATTAGGGGGTACCTTGCAGGAAGGGGTGGTGGCAAAGCCTCCGCTCAATGCAAAACACCCTTGACCCAGTGTTAGGGGACAGGTGCCTCTTCCCTGCCTTCAGTTCCTCTAGAAGGAAAAATATTAGGTGGGGGCCTTACTGTGGCCCCTTTTATAATAAGAGGGCACTCAGATATCTGTCCCCTCTCATGGGAATGAGTACAGGGGCACATTAGTACCCCCTTCCCACAAAGGGTTTGAAGTAAATAAACATAGAATCTTTTTTTTTCATGTTCCCCGAGCAAAACAAATGTCAGTCTGCATCCAGCTGTATTTCTTGTCAAACACAATAACCCATCGCCTGCTGATTTACACACTGCAGTCTCATTGCTAAATGACAGATCCCCTGCTGTGATAATGTAAATTGAAATGTGGAAATCCCTGGTGATGACCGGATTTGGTACCATAATATTAGGCTGTATCTGTGTAGTAAAAGAGCCCATCTAGATGCACAGTTTGTAAAATGGACATTTTTTGTTCCCTTTGGGCCACCTCACCATAACTATTTTACATGATCCTTCTTTATACTTGATTCCATGCACTGCATGGATGATGGCCAACAAGCTTGAAACAGCTGTTTGGAGTTTGGAATAAAGGGCTCTTGAATATTAGGCTGCATCTGTTCTGTAAACCTGCTGGTATAGATGTATAGCTGGCTAAAGGGTCATAAAGTATGTATTTGTATGATTTCATCCACTATCTTAAAATGAGGAATAATGCCCTAATACAGTATTTGGGGGTTTATGATGGACTACGACTTGTAAATAACCTTCTGTTTTAGGGTAAACCTATCTATCTATGTTGTTTTTGTGGAAGATTGTAAGCTCATTTGGGCAGGGTCCTCCTAACCTACTGTTTCCGTATGTCAATGATGCTCAGTGTTTCTTACTAGTCTTGTCTAAATGATTGTACACTACTCCGGAATATGTTGGCACTATATAAATAATTGTAACTGTGCATTTAAAATGCACATCAAATGTCATATTAACTGATGTCACTGAGTATAATGTAAAACATGTCAATTGTCACAACTGCTAACCTCATTGTATATAATCTGTCACTAGCAAACAGAGCAAAGTTCAGTTTGCTGGACACTTGCCAAACACTATAAAAATCCACTAAACCAGAATATAGCAGCAAACCCAAATGAGGTCCATGGAAGCTGAATCTTGTAATTTTTTGGGCCCTTTTTAAAGGCCAATCTGCAAGCTTTTGTTACAAAATTGCATGGTTAGCTGTGCACTGACATGGGCGTATCAAAGAAAAATCAAAACAACCCCCCCCCCCCCAAAAAAAAAACTGTGAGGGGTCCTGCTGCTATCACTGCTGATCCTAATAGCGGCCCATTTACTGATGCTGCAACATTCCCCCAATCAAACAACCCCCCCCCCCCCAAAAAAAAAACTGTTCAGTGGGCAGAGGGTCTTTTAATGCATCTTAAAGAGCACCATTAAAAATTAAACAAGTTCTCTAAGCCTTTCATTGCCACGGACGTGGCATAATGTGCGCCCCCTGCCATGTATCCTGGGATCACCAATCCCTCCTGGGTCCCTGGGACATCTATGGAGGGTGTCAGCAAGAAGAGCTGAGGGACCTCAGCAAACATCCATTTTCTGATTGTCCTTGGCAACTATGAACCAGGAAGTGATGACCTCTCATCACTTCTAGGTTCAGAGCTGTCATTCCCTTGGCTTATGTGGCGGGGAAACAAGCTAACTGAGCGATCTGTGCTCAACGATACATTGTGAGTGTGCTGGTGACTATCTGATCTTCATTGGAAGTTCACACGGCACCATCTGTGTCATCACTATGAGCACCACCATCCTTTAAGGTTGCAACACTGTAAAGAGCGCAGGTGACTCACGACACTACTTAAAGAGAACCTGTCACCTGCACTATGCTATTAGATAGAGGGCTTATCAGCAACAATAAAGTTAAGTAAAAAAGTTTAAATATAATTTTTTTTAATATCAATATAAGACACCCCCACATTTTTTAAAGCGACCCCCAAACACACACATGCTTATACAAATGTAAAAAGCACGTTCAATTCACCTACATATGAAACTGTATGACCTGTAAAGGCTTTTTAAAGTGCCACATATGGATAATTTTGGGTACTGTAGTTTTTCACTGTTTCACTGGCACATGCAATTTTAAGGCTTGACATGTTTCATATCTATTTACTTGGCACAAACTCTTCCTTTATATTTTACCAACAGATTGGCTAATATATTGTGTTTCTGTGCACTAAAAGTGTATTTTGTACTGAAAATATGGGTTTGAAAAAAGTTGCATTAATATAGTGTGCTAATAAAAGGCCAAGATATGGGCAGAGAGCCTTGCATGGGAAGGATGACGTCTGTCCCCACATCCTGTCCCCAAAAAAGGTTGTAAGGCTCCTAGGGGGGACTTATCAGTATCTCAGAACTCCTTTTTAAAAAAGGAGCCCCCAGATATCTGGCCTTCCCTCCCACATGAATGAGTAACGGGTACATCTTGCTACTAATTCACCAAAAAATTTAAATATGAAATAATCAAAAAAAAAAAAAAAGGTAATATTATGTAAATACACGATCAATTTGATGAGTGGTGCCTGACGACCCAATGACACAATGATGATACTCCACTTCAACTCCTATCACAAATTACATTTTCCCAAACACTGCTGGAATGTTAACAACAGTGCTGGGAGACCAAGGTGATGTCATTGAATATGGTCAGGACCATTTTTGGCAATTATATTATCTGGGATTCCTGCCAACTTGTTAACAATTTGAAGCACACCATTGGTAATCTGTCATTTAGACAAACTTCTGGCTGCAAAAGTTGGAGGCTCAGGTGGGAAAATTAGCCAAATCTGGCCAGTTTGTTTACCCATTTGCAAAATAGTGGGCAGGCTGGGTTACGGTAGAATTCATGGTCAACCTAAACTCAAAGCTCACTCATTTGCCACCACCCAACAGACTTATTCTCCATTGGCCACATGATAATCAGGCACCATTTATCCCATGAAGCCCTCTAGGAACTTTGTATGTTTTTATGAAATGTGTAAATGTGGTCTATCAAAAACATAGAATGGGCACCCAGTTAGATTTCATTTCTGTCTCTTTATGGCTCTTTTATACTTTTCATAAAGTGCTAAGGTGCATGTTACAAGGACATCCTTGACTTCCTGAGGCATCAGTTGGATGAATTTTTGATAACCCCCTGATTTCAGTGCTGCTATTTCTTTTTAGATTGATATTTTGTGTCACATGTGTCAGAGATTTACTGTCCCAGTTCCCTCCTTTTTCTACCTATTTCCGTAACGCACACATATGCAAAATACAAATTAAAAAGCTTGTAAGAAACTGTCCACAAATTTACCGTAATTAACAACTTACATTTTAGAAAAATGCCCTGTTGAAGAAATTACACTTTTTGAGTATTATATAATGTGAGGTCCACATTATTTTCAATAGCAACATTATGTAGGATGACACATGCAACAGTGATGTCTGACATCTTTTCTAACTATGTTGTTTACTACTGCAAGGCTCCAGCTGTTCACTGTGAAACATCTAAATATGGATTTCCTCTTTCCAAATGTCTCTCTAAAAATGTACAGGACCTCTCATATGAAGATGTGTTAACAGATTTCACCTGCTGTCTTCAGATTTCCAAAGGCCCGCGTTTCTTGAAAGGCAGGAAAAACATTTACTTGTTTTTTCCGCAGATGGCAAATAAGCAAAAAAAAGTTCCAAAAAAAGAAAAACAAGGAAGAAAAGGGATACTAAAATTGGAAAATAGGTAAGACTACACAAAAGAAAAAAGAAAATAATTTTCTTACCAAATATCTATCTTTATGCTTTTAGGTTTCCCATAAAGAACATATTGGTGAGGATGCAGCTGTCATGGCAGTTGCCAGAAATCCAGACCCTATAGCTGTGATGTCACACACAACCTAGATATTGATGCAGCTGATTGTATTCCTTTAGGGAATTACTCTCTCTAAATATGTAGATGGGCATTCCTCTTAAGAGGTAGAAGCCAGCTTTGATTTCCCATGGTTCCTGCCAGGTATAAGAGAGGGATGGATACATGCTGTAGAATGATGAAGAGGACCATGGTGAATATTGATGCCAGACACATACTAGCTTGAAAGCACCATTCGAAAAGAAATACAATGCAGGCAACAACTATGTAATAAAACCTGGGATTACTCTGTGGTAGTATCTAGTCCCGTTTTGTAGCATTTGTTTGTAAACATAATGACTCACATTAACTGGTTTATTGAATATTTCATTCAGCATTTGTCTGTTACTAGAATCCGGTGTATGTCTTGACACCCAGTAGATACAACTGAAAACATCCACACAAAAAATATTGCCACTGAAAAGAGCTTAGATGTCTTTCAGAGGGAGCACAGGCAAAGGCTTCACAAAGGAGTACCTCCATAACACCGTTACTGCTTACCTCGGAGTGTTCTATTACAAGCTACTGAGGAGAGAAGACGCTGCCTTGTGTATCATAATCCAGTCTGGAGAGTTTTTCCCTGCACCTCCTCAGAGTACACCCCATCGCTGGCCACAGGGAGCCTGGACATGGCAGGATTTTTTGACAGGCTAATGATTTACCGGTTTCCAGAAAGTGCATTTTATTTGTTTTAATTTGACAAGTTGTTCTAATTTAAAGCTCACATCAAGCCAAGCACTTTTAGTTTTGGATAGAATGGGGAAGGATCAGAAATTCACTTGGGCTTTTACTGCTATGCGGGGCATTAGGGGCTTCATTAGATTTACTTGCACTTCCTGTCCTGCTGATAATGGTTTTACCAATCAAAAAGATCTGCAAAAGGCACACAGATAATGCCTCATATGAAATCTGTTTGTGCCACACATATTAGGTATCATTGCACACACTGGAGTGAGAGCAATAACTCTATAGCCATCATTCACCATAAACTCTAGGCTGGTGACTTGAAAAAGCAATTTAAGGTACCTTCGTTTTTTGCAATTTCACAGGCTTAACATAGTTAATATCTCTTTACTCAATGCAACCTTTTCTTTTATATTTTACCAAAGAATCATTTATATTTTGTGTTTGGGTGCACTAAATTAATGTTATTCCATTTGTGTACAGCGTCTCTTCCTTCAATAAATATATATAAATATTTTTAAGTGTAATTTCATGAAAAAAAATAATTATTTTAATATGTGTGCACAAAATAACAAAAAAGGGGTTGCAGGTCCAATAATGCATACACTCACTGTGAGCTGCTCTAAGGTCCTGAGATGTCTGAGATTTTCAGAACTGTAAGGCCCTTTTCACACGAGTGTTCAGTTTGTCAGGTTTTAAACCCACTGTTTGCAGATGAAAAACAGACAACAATGCATCTCTTCAGCAGTTTAGATGAAAACTGATGACTATCAGTTTACATCAGGAAAATCAGTGTCAGTTGAGGACCGCAGTTTGAGATGGATCAGCTCTCCATTTTGATTGACCGGGACTGATGTAAACTGATGATCAGTTTACATCAGTTCAGGTTACATTCTTTTTGGGGGGCTGATGTCATAATACAGTATGGCAAGCTCAAAGCATGCTGGGGAAAAGCAAAGAATGATGGAAATTTACCATAATACCAAAAAGTTCAAAACTGATGTAAACTGAACTGACAGCGTATATGCGACCTGATGTAAACTGATTCAGTTTTCATCAGTTTTTTTGTATCCGTGAACCTTGACTGAACTGATGACGCTCATGTGAAAGGGGCCTTACTGCCTTGCTACATATATTTGGCCCAGCAGTTGCGTCTGTTTAGCTAATTCTCCATTTCCTACTGTTTAGTATTGAAATCTACATATGAAAACATGTCACACGAAAACCCATCCATTTGCTGGTTAAGCTCAAAGTTTGCAACAAAAATTACACAAAAGTTAATCTTCTGTAATTACAAGGCATACCATTTATGTAATTTTTTTAGTCAGTTTATGTTTAGTTCCACTGCCTTCCAGTTCCATTTCATGTGCAACAGTATGTGATATATCTTTACTATTTGACGTTGTCAAGACAATGCTTCACAGAAATAGCAGCATTTTCCACAGATTGATGCTATCAACCAAGCTAATGTACATCAGTTAACTTTTTTTCAGTACAAACATACAAAATGCAACAATAA
This sequence comes from Nanorana parkeri, assembly GCF_000935625.1. NCBI lineage: Eukaryota > Metazoa > Chordata > Amphibia > Anura > Dicroglossidae > Nanorana > Nanorana parkeri. The sequence continues at coordinate 293,265 of NW_017307163.1, read as the reverse complement.
TAAGTAAATGATATGTAACCCATAGCAGGTTATCAAAAATCATTGCTTATCTAATTACAATTAACTGAAATAAGATTGGTTATCAGGGACTGCAACAATCTACACATCAGTATTGCTTTTTGCACACTTTTACTGTTCAAAGGTGAACTCCAGGTAGATAAAGACACAAAATAATGCAGTACTGTAGTTGTTCAAACATTATTAAATATAGTTTTTAAATACCAGCAGTATTAGAAAAGAAATCAGTATAAGCACCCAATAGGTCGATGTGCTGACAAGAAGCATACTGATGGGAGATAGGAGAATGATAAAGAAGATTAAATTCCTGTTCTTCTCCTCCTTACTCCTCAGTCACAGGCTGGGATGGGTGCAGGATGACTGGAGCTCAGAGTAATTGGGTTGAATGCTGTCTATTGGATTAAGGACATCCAGTGGCAGAAAATAGTTCTGCAGGGCAAATTTCAGGATTTAAGGTGAATACTGCAGATAAATGGTCTATTCATTTTATGTAACTTTTTTAGATGGAGTTCTGCCTTAAATCTCAGCAAGCTTTCATCTCTACTGTAAAAGTAATAGCTTCTCTTTCTATTTACATACCCCTTTAATGTTTTCATGCTCTTTCTGTAACAAAGTGAACCGGGGTATCTCCTCTTATAATCTACTATAGATCTAGGCAGAAACTGTGGTATGGGATGGTGAATGGTGTAAGTCACTAAAGTGCAAGCAGCCCGAGTACAGCCTCAGAATGTTTTAGTGAACGCTCGACGAACGATCTACAAAATGCTCACGTGTGAACCAGGACAAAGTGTTCAGGCTCCCATTGTGAGACCTATACATCATGGTAGGTCAAGTGGTTTTCCCCACTATGAGGAAATGCAAGACTAAATGGTTTTTCCAGAATGCTCTGCTGAAGCCAGTACACCACGATGTACTACAACTTTACACCATGTTTGCTGTATGTTTATTGTGTGCCTTTATTTTTCATTTTAAATTATATTTTGTCTTTAGCTCCATTTTAAATAAAAGTAAACATTTCTTAAGAGAAATACTGGGAAGCATTCAATTTCTTGGGATAGTGTCATTAGAGAAAGGGGAATCAATCTGCTAAGTTTAGGATTTAAAGTGGTTATGCATAAAGTTTTGGCAGTCATTCACATAGGGTGTGTTCCCGGTCACCACAGGTAACCCCCTTGATATCTGGATTTGCTCTGATAGCAACTGCTAGGGATTCAATTGCAATAGCAAATAAAATGGGCAAAAGCGGGCAGCCCTGTCTCGTACCTCTGAAAACATAAATCGGATCAGAAAGATAGCCATGGATCTGAACCATTGGATTATTTGTATATAAGCTACCAGTTTATTGTTACATACTATAAAGAGTAATAAAACCATACATATAATATGTTTCCTGCTGTAACCTAGTGACTAGGCAAATTAAAGTCTACATGGATACTGTATAACAAGGATACATTATACTACTCAGCTTAGGCCAGTCTAAGTCATTTAGGTCCATGATTCCCTTAGCAAGCATAACGTGATCACAGAAAATGGGAAATAATCTGATAGCAACTGCTAGGGATTCAATTGCAATAGCAAATAAAATGGGCAAAAGCGGGCAGCCCTGTCTCGTACCTCTGAAAACATAAATCGGATCAGAAAGATAGCCATGGATCTGAACCATTGGATTATTTGTATATAAGCTACCAGTTTATTGTTACATACTATAAAGAGTAATAAAACCATACATATAATATGTTTCCTGCTGTAACCTAGTGACTAGGCAAATTAAAGTCTACATGGATACTGTATAACAAGGATACATTATACTACTCAGCTTAGGCCAGTCTAAGTCATTTAGGTCCATGATTCCCTTAGCAAGCATAACGTGATCACAGAAAATGGGAAATAATCTTGGTATAGGCACAATTAAAGTGTTTATTTCTGCCCTTGGTGAAGTCTCAATGATCTGTGGATCTGCAGTGCATTTAGTAGTTCAGGTGGTACTGTAATATAATGTGTGGTCACAAGTCAGCTGTTAGGAATGGCAGGTTAGTTCTCTTGTCCCAGCTGTTGGTTCAGCCTTGTTGCAGTATTTGATCTGAAATACATCGAATGATGAAAACCAATGTTGTCTTTACATCTCCCATCAAAATGTGCATTTATTTATTTACAGTAGACCTCATCTCAATATTCTAATCTTTCTTGCCCTGCTGTTTTGAGAAAAACAAGACTAGAGTTTAGATGGTTTTGTGTAAACATTGCCAAACCTAACAAATAGACAGTGAAGGATAATTATTTGTCTCACCATAGTCATGTTATCTGGGAACCTGACAAAACTTTCATGCATTGCCCCAAAATCGCAGGTTGTTGTGATGTATCACTCAAACATACACAGCCATCCAACCAATAAACAAAAAACTGTATTTTGTAGTCTTTGTACCTGCCCTCCAGTTTAAGGTTAATATTCACAGTACAACTTCATGGAGGGCAAACAAGAAGTAACTTAGTTTCAGTGCAATAAGCTAAAATTAAATCTAGTGCTGCAAAATGCCAAAGATGTGCATCAATGTGTCAATGCTGCAGTCAAAATTGTACAAGCACCTAAGAACAGCTCACCCACCTGCACTGATGAGAGAACACCATGAAGAAGAAAGGACAGAGTTGCTGTATTCGAAATGTACTTATGTGTAATAAAATTATTATTCGCTTTTGCAATGGAACAATATTGTAAGAGCAATGTTTAAATTGCTAGTTATTTTTCTGTAATGCTGATCATCTGGTTTCAGCACTTTTTATTCACTGACCTTAAATAGATTTAAAGATCTTGTGATTTTTCTTGCTTCAGGCCACAAAGCTAAAATAATAATTTACCAAACACCACACAAAGAAGAAACTGATATTCATTCCAATATTTGTCGGTGTATTCTCTGATTTATACTATACTTGACAAAATAACCTAAAACATTAGATCAATAAACATTTATTTGACATTTGTCCATTGTGCTTCCAAGATCTTTTTGTTGTATGTGTGCAGGATTCAACCATTGTTTCTTTAGACCAGGAGAGGGTGTACAAATTAAAGTAACATAGACAGAAAACATGTTGTGAGAAGAATAAGACTGAATAAGCTGAAACCACATTAAAATGAGAAATTATGTAAAACAATTGTAGTGTATGAAAAAAATCAAATGCTTGTTTCATGTTTCTGAGTGTTATTATTTGCTAATTCATGCAAGCAAACCTGTATTTCTTGCTTTTGTTTTGGCTTGAGTTAATACGCTAATTAATCGTAACCCAGCTGTGGTTAAAGTGGACCTATCATAACAAATTAACATTTTATAACTCAATAGTGCATGGATTTGTGCCTTTATATCACATTAGCAATTAGCTTCACTTTTTTCTGTTACCAATTTCCTTTATTTTATATAGAAGAAGAGACAATAAAATGTAGAAATTGATTGATTGGGTTTTCTGCTTCTGGGTTCTCTTCGCCAAACAATCTCAATCTTATGATTCTAAGTAGAGCAGCCAAGCCTCATTCATTCCTGGAAGTTGCTAAAATTATGATACCCATTCCTCAGATAAGCTATCATTTTTACATATTAGTGTATATAATAGAAGTTGACGCTTGGAACAGACTTCCAGCAGAGGTAGTGAGTCAATCAACAGTAAGTGAATTTAAACATGCTAGCATAATCAAAGGTCTCTATACTCTAGACAAAATATTACTCAATCATATCACCTAACATGTCAAAAAGTATATTATTATTATCATACAAGATTTATATAGCATGACAGTTTCCGCAGGGCTTTACAATATAAAGAAGACATTACAGTTACAATACAAATCAAGACAAGGTGGTAAGGAGGGCCCTGCCCGTGAAAGCTTACAATCTAAAAGATGTATGTATATTTATTTTATCTTACTTTTTTTTTAGTAAACAAAATAGGCTATATCGGGTGGGTTTAAAAGCATAACTTTACTACCAAAAGTTGTGTTATTGTGCTTTTTTATTCCTGTATCCAGTATTGCTTCCACAATGCACCTTTGTTTTGTGTGTATCAGGGAATCAAGATGTTGTTTCCACATAAAGATGCACTTAAAAGTTTACTGAAAGTAAATGTAAACTGAATCACTAAATACTCATGTAATGTTTAACATGTGTATGTCATTTCTACAGTATTTTTCTGTATTTTAAAATCTTTAGTTTTATTTAAAATGGTAACCTTGTCATTTTTCAATAAGGGCCTTGTTCAGTCACTTACTGTAGTGAGGTGACTACATTGCTTCCCTTCATTGTCACCCAGTTACATGTTCTTCCAGTAGAGACTTTAAGTAGGTGTGCCAATGCTCCTTGTGTTTGCATGTTTCCCTGTTATCACTATCAGAAAGTCAGTCAAAGTCAGTCAAAGTCATTTACAAGCAGCATCTGCATGCAGACAGGTAATAGTTGGAAAATGGCTGGAAGCCTGCAGCACTAAGACGCAAAAAAGAATAAATAAAATAAGAATTTTATAAGAGCTCATTTACACTTGTGCACTGCATCAAATCACCATATAACACACATTACTGCACATTCCAGCAATGCAGTTGCTTTATAAGTGATGTGCTGTGGTGCCATTCATTGTGAATCGCACCTCAATACATTGCAGTGGATGACTAAAGTGTGAATGGGCCCTCAAAGAAAAAAAAGCATACGTTAATTATTAATAATACACACTCTTTTTTTCAAACTATCTGGTTAGGGGTTAGGTCTACTTAAATTCAGACAAAAATATATTTATTTTACTCATTTAAGTTACCATTAAAACTCAACTGAAGTGTAAGATACTTATATAATATACCATTGTCAGCACATAGCAAGCATCTTCAGTTGCCTGCATGTCATATCCATTTTCAGCCTGTGAGTCTGCAATGCCTGAATTAGCTCACATGTTCATGTCTTATCATTGGCCTGTTTATAATGTTGCTTGTAAGGAGGTTCTTCACCCCTGCTGTCTTGTACAAGTCATCTCTGCTTCCATTGCTGAGAAATTAGTAACTTACCTCAGCACACAGACCCCCGACAACTTCTTCCAACACTAGGAGCCTAAGCCTTTTCAGGTATATCTTAGATGCCCAATGTTTTGCTGCTCAAGAGTCAACTTTTTTTCAGTAACATCAGCTCTCAGAGGCACATCAAGTGGCCACAGACACTGGGAAATTGCCAGAGGCTAGCCCCGGCCCATCTGTAACTTGCCCATATTTCTTAAGACTCGATACACACAGAAGCAGGGCGAACACAATGTTTTAATACCAATTTCAGTCCAGAATTCCTATAAAAACAACACACTCCAAAAAATCAGCACACTATACAGTTCATATAATGAGGGCATATAGTATAGTAATAAGCAGTTGCATGTTAAACACAATAACGATGGTGAAGCAACAATGACATTTGTCCGGTCCCAGGGTGTCCTGTTCTTTTTACAAACAACACCATATACTCAGTAGCTTTTTTGGACGAACCCTAGGTTGGGATGTTACATCTAGTGAACCATTGCTGCAAGTTAATTCACCATATTGGCATTCCAAAACTACAAAGAATGTAACAAAATATGTAAACTGGTAGTCCGGGCAGCTAAAATTGAATGTGAGAAATATATCGCCTTAGTTAGTAAACAGAACCCCAGCATTTTTTTAATCAATACATAAACAGTAAAAAGGGGAGAAAGGACCAGATAGGCCTAATAAAGGACATAAATGGTACGTTACTCACAAACGACAGGGAGAGGGCCGAGGCGCTAAATACTTTTTTCTCGTCGGTATTCACCAAGGAAACAGACGGGTTTAATGTACAGGAAAAAAAACGAAATTTAACAAGAAATACACCTGAGTGGTTGACTGAAACTGGGATACAGCAAAGCCTTAAACTACTAAATGCAAATAAAGCATTAGGACTTGATAATCTACATCCCAAGGTACTCAAGGAGCTGCACATGGAGATAACAAAACCATTGTTCCTCATTTTTAAGGAAGGGCAAAATGTGGTATCTATATTCAAAAAAGGGTCAAAATGCCAACCGGGGAACTATAGACCAGTTAGTCTAACATGCATAGTATGTAAACTGTTAGAGGGAATTATTAAGGACTACTTAGTGGAATTCTTCCGGGATCAGGGCATAATAACTGATAACCAGCATGGATTTAGGAAGGATCGTTCTTGCGAGACCAACCTACTGACCTTTTATGAAGAGGTAATTAGAGATCTTGATGGAGGGAGGCTGGTGGACGTAGTATATCTGGACTTTTCAAAAGCATTTGATACGGTGCCACATAAACGCTTGTTGTACAAGCTAAGGGCTTAGGCATAGATGAAGTAGTGCGCACGTGGATAGAAAACTGGCTAAAGGAACGTGTACAAAGACTATCGCTAAACAGCACCTTCTCAGAATGGGTGGAGGTCAGGAGTGGCGTACCCCAGGGTTCTAAATGCTATTTATTAATGATATAGGGGAGGGAGTAAGAAGCCGTGTCTCAGTGTTTGCTGATGATACGAAAATTGGGAGGGTAATAGACACGGATTTAGATGTTATAACATTACAGGAGGACATGGATAAACTCGGGGAGTGGGCAACTGTATGGCAGATGAAATTCAATGTAGATAAATGCAAGGTAATGCACTTTGGAGTTAAAAATAGGCAAATGGACTATACTCTTATGGGTGTGCCACAAGGAAGTCGGAAACGGAGAAGGATTTGTGGGTCATCATAGACTACAGATTGAAGAATAGCTCGCAGTGCCAGGCTGCTGTAAACAAAGCAAGTAAAGTACTGTCTTGCATTAAGAGGGGAATGTATTGCAGGTACAAGTCTATAATTTTGCCACTTTACAGATCAATGGTTCGGCCACATCTGGAGTATGCGGTCCAGTTTTGGTCACCAATACTCAGAAAAGATATCCTTGAGCTGGAAAAAGTCCAGAGGAGGGCAACAAAATTAATTAAGGGGTTCGAGGGCCTAAACTATGAAACAAGGTTGTTAAAATTAAATATGTTCTCGTTGGAGGTTAGGAGATTAAGGGGGACATGATATTCTTGTATAAACTGTGCAATGGTGACAGCAACATTGTTAAAAAAACTGTTTACGGTCAGCTCCGTAACAAAGACCAGAGGGCACCACCAAAAATTGGTGTAAAAAACATTTCAACACACAGGGTGCAAGGGGTTCTTCACAGTTAGAGCGGTTAGGGTCTGGAACTCGCTGCCGCAGGACGTGATCTCAGCTAAGAGTGTGGAAGCATTCAAGAAACGCTTGGGCGAGTTCCTCGGAGAGCATAACATACCGGGGTACAGGTACGCCTAAGAACAAGATCACACATGGACTCATACACATGCACATACCTGCTCAAACATAAATGCACACACGCAATAGGTTGGAATTGATGGACTTACGTCTTTATTCAACCTCAAATACTATGTAACTATGTAACTAAGTTTCAATGCCTAGGGACTTCAGACACTCCACTTCACATACTACACTTCAGAGGAGATTCCTCCACCTCCAGTTCCCTGGAGAGGACTGCCAAATATATCTCTGCAGCACCTGACATCTTTTTTAAGGCTTCCAGGTCCCCTTGGAGCATCTCAACCTCAGAGGATACTTGGGGAGAGATGTCTCTCAGCTGACTCCGAGTGGGGGGACCCTCCTAAGGACAAGGCTAAACGCCTGGAGAAGAACAGTCTTGGCATCTCAGCAACAGGTTGACCACTAGTTAAGATTGATGTCCCTGATGCAAGACACATAGGAAATCTGGCATAGACCAAACCCTTTTTAGACCATAATGTGCAGTCTGCTGTCTACCATTGTCCCTTTCACTTTGGCTTCACGATGTCCACCTTGAATTTCTTGCAAGGTCCAGTCACTGGGTCTGTTCTTATTGACAGTCAAGCCATGTAGCACCCATCCCAGCATGTGCTTTACAAATAACTTTATTGCAACATGTTCCATCTTCAGGGCACTCACCATAAATAGTGCTAAATATAGCAACCAGTCCCAACAGTGTGACCCTTGTTTAGCCCATCCTGCCAAAGTTGTAAGGGTATCCTCCACTCCTGCTTTTCTGTACAAGTCTGCTCAGCTTCCAGTGCTAAGGAGTCAGAAATGTTCCCCAGCACTCAGGGTCCTGACAACTTTCTCTAATGCTTGGGGGGTGATTTACTAACCTAAACACACAAACACACGCACGCACTAGGTGCGTGTGATTTTTACACAGCAAAACGTATTTATCAACCAAAAAGTCTCTAAAAGCATATTTCCACTAATGCCATATATGGAAAAATCATGCACATGATACATATATAATGCTGCTTCACAGTTTAGACAAAAATGGTTAGCTCATGTATTTACATTCCTGCATTCATCAACGCAAGCAACACAATGTAGAGCTAATTTACACAACATCACCTTGCAATTCATGCAGGGCTTTGCACAACATACCTGCTGGGTGTGTACACACTACAAAGGTGTCTAGATTCCACCAATAGATCATGCTGGGAGGGAACACACTACAGAGGTGTATACTTGTTCGTGGCGTGTTTATAAGGTTAGTAAATCAACCCCCTAGGAGTCTAACAGGGTTATTCACTAAAACAAAGAAGAACGGTTCCCCAAAAAGGGGATCCCACCATCACTTCAAATATGCATTAGTGTCAAAGTATCAATAAAAGTTTAACTGACTTACAGTTACTATTTAAAATTTGTATGGTACATGTATCAAAAGACAAACAAACATATATGAAGGGCAGCTCTCGGCTCAATAGAAAATTCAATACAAAATTGAAAAATGTGAAAAGATCGGTACACCCCTGAAAAAGATTTCTTGGTTTGAAAAATTATGCATATATTTCCCCTGAGGAGAAATGCTTTCAAAAAATATCGAAAATGCAGTCCCATAAGTCACAGTTCACCAGACATGCACATGTATGGAGGGTGAACCTCAAAAGCACAGCTCACCTCTTCTTGTAAAGAAAGGTAAGTAAAAAGGCAATTACAGTGAAGCTTGTCTGCTCCTCAGGACAACTATGGAAATATGTTGTACAACCAAATACGCAGAAGGCAAAAGTCGCAATAATCAGCGTTGAGTATGTTAATAAATATGATATCCTTGGACGGAGTGTGTAGTTCTCCTACCCGCCTTGTGCAGAAACAGTTTTCCTCTGCTGAATGCGTGCTCTCACACCTGTAGTTTTCGTGTAGAAGAATAATAATAAAAAATTATTTGCATTGCGGAACCTGGCCTTGGGTCGGCAGGGAGAGTAAATCCGGCCCTGCATACACACACATTTTTATTGCTTAGCAAGCCAGTCACTATATATGTACAGTATATATATTTTAAATATCAATGTATTTTTCAGAAGAATGTTAGTGTACACTGTGTATGAATGCGAACGTTCGCAATCCATGTGTACCTTATAAATTCATTCCTGCTCTTTTGTTTTTGGTTTAGTAAATCAGGCCCAGTGTTTACAATGCATAAACATTTTTTTTAATGTTGGTGTTGTAGGCTTCAAAATAATACCATTTGTTTGATGTACCAGCAGGTCAGTAAATCATGGTGCTGACATTGTCAACTGTATGGCTCATCCATCTCCTAAATTATAACAAAAGGATACTAGTAAACATGACACATTGACTTGTTGCCAGGAGACCACCATCTAATTTCTTTAATCCATGAACTTTCCTTATACTTTAAATTGTCAAAATCTACTACTCTTAAGTCACAGTCTTTAACTGGTTAACAGTCTTTAACTCTTAACCAAAAGTGACATTACAATGTTTCCTTAATTTAAAGAAGTCATAGTATAGCTTAGAAGGAAGAGAAACGGTACAAGTATGATAATGTTTCTGAAAGAATAAGGAGATTAACAATTTGAGTGAAAAAAATAATAATTGTGGAACAATTAACCTCTGCTGTGACAAAGGTGAGGCAAACATTTTGTATGGGGGAATGTGTTAATTAAGACTGTCATTATAATTCTTAACCACACTGGGCCTTTCCAGTGCAAAATTATTATTTTTTTCTGCTGCACTTGCTCATAATGCTTATTCACTCACAAATCTGCCAAGTAAACGTTTTCACCTGAAAGATTCATGCTTTCACTTGGTTAAGTCAAGCTGACTGCACAGAGCTGTTTAAAAGACACAGTATATGTGTATATTCCAGAATCTGACTTTCTTCCTAACTAAAGGGAACATTACTGATTTGGAAAGGTTTTTCTCCTTGCTATGTTGCTTTATAAGACACATATTTTATGTTGTGTTTGACTCCCCCCTCAGTCCTGCGCCCGGCGCAAGTGACCCCCCCGCACCCCCGGTTGTTACGCCACTGGTTTGACTGCTTTACTTTTTACAGAATTAGCTAATCACATTCAGTTATACTGTATATTGTGTGACACAGCATGTGCTATCCTTATTATACCCATGTGATTCGTGCTCTCAGTAAATGTTACTCTGCATTCTTAACAGAATCATTAATGTGTTGATCTATAGTAACAATGCTAGTCTTCAGCGCAAGTTCTTCTCAGATGTCTGCTCAGTTAAAGTGTGAATTCACCTTTGGTGCAGTTACACTTATATTGTAACTTTTCCTGCCTCCACCTCATAACCCCCTGCCTTCACCAGTCTAATGCTGGGCACACACCTTACAACCATCGCAAGACTTTTGTCTTGCGATGGTTGTAAGGTAATTAAAAAAAGGTATGATCTGCCTATCTTGGACAGGCAGATCGTACTTCTGATGACCGCAATGCTGAGCGGGCAGTGTGCGCTTGCGCACACCGGCCCGTGCGGCTTTTATCCTGCGAACATGCCACACACCAGATGAAAATCGTACGATTTTTGGCTGTTTTTCGAACATGTTCCTTAGATAAAAGTTGTGCGACTTACAGTAGCAGAGATGGCACGCCTTCCACACACCTTGCTATAATCTAACAATTGCGGGATTTCCCGCGATTATCATATGATTATTGCAAGGTATGTAGGCACCTTTACACTAATCTGTCCCAGATTCAGTGAGATATTAGCAATGAGATCACGCAGCTGCTTGCCATAACCTTCTGAGCTGGGCCTCTGTATGCACTCTGTGCTCTTATTCATTCCTACTGAAAGTTGTTACTGGAGCAGAGAATTCAAAATCTCATTAGAAATAAATGAGAGCAGAGTCTAGCTTAGAAATATTTGACAAGTGGCTACACAACCTCATATGCACAGATATCTTGCTGGATCATGAACAGTTGAGTGTAAAACTGGTGGTGGTTGGGAAGGAAGGAAAAGGTACAATATAATATATACAATACAGTATAAGGATACAAAGTGTAACTGCACCAATGATCTAAAATTGGTGGCCTAGTCTTCCCTTCCATGTGATGCCTTGCTGGTGGTCTCACTTCAGCATCCTCTATGAAAGAGTATTCTGTGGATCTGCTGGTGTTAGCACCTGCAAACACACAGTATTATTGTGAATTTAGACAGAATTTTGTCAAAATGAATCAGGCTTGAATAAGCAAATTAATTGAGTCTCTCCCTGATACTGTTAATTACACCCATCACCATTACTGAGGCCACCACTACTCCCTGCCGGTGCTGCCTACTAGAGATAAGCTTGGGGTTCAGGTTGAAGTTGGGTTTGAGGTGAAACTAACCCATCTGCAATTCTCTAGTGAACTAATGTGGCCATTCGCCATCATAGCATCCAAATACCAATAAAGCACTTCCTAGCCTCTAAACTTAGATCAGGAAGCTTAGAATGGCCAATAATGGGGGCAGTGCTGGGGTACATTTTCTTTTGTGCACTGATCTGTATACCCAAAAATTATTTGTATCTGTTTACAGGAGCTGACTGATAGCTAGCTCTTCAATTTTCTGAACTACTTTTTTTTCCTCTTAACCAGTTGAAGACCAGGAGTTTACACCCCCTTCCTGGCCAGGCCATTTTTCCAGTATTCAGTGCTGCGGTACTTTGACTGACGTTTATTCCGTCATGCAACACTGTATTGAAATTAATTTTATCCCATTTTTTTGGGACAGATAGAGCTTTCTTTTGGTGGTATTTAATCACCACTGGGGTTTTTATTTTTTACTATATAACAAAAAAGTACCCTACATTTTGAAAAAAAGCTGTTTCCTCTGTGGTATCTTAATTTTTTTATTTACAAACTCTTTATGGCATTCCTAATAGGTAAATTATAATGAAAACAATGACAGTATGACTAAAGAGAAAAACAAAGATGCCAAGTTATATATTTATTTATAAAGAGTTAAAAGAATATAGAGGGTTATTCACAAAAGAGCCAAAAGATCTAGCAGTAGATTCGGCTGATCCTTCGGCCGCTTGAGCCCTTTGATTCAGTCAAACCGAAGGGCTCCTGTACAGACTATTCACAATAGCCCGAAGGCAGCCGAGCGGCTCAGCCACGCTGAATGCATATGGTTTGGCTTGACTGAGATGTAGTGACAGCCAAAGCATGGAGAAAGGTCGGCAGTTCGGCCTGAAGGGCCGACCATTCTCCATGCAAATGACAGCTGGGCAGAGCCAGCCGTGATCTCACGGCTCACTCACGGCTCACTCCACTCAGTTGTAATGACAGATCAGCGTCCCCAAATGACCTGGGGATGCTGATTGGTCATTAAACAACAACAACTGGGCAGAGCTGACGTCACGACCAGCTCCGCCTAGTTGTTGTTTTTTTGCCCGGCAGATGTCACCATGAGCTCCGCCCAATTGTTTATATTTTGCCTTCATCTGTTAGATTCTTCATTATGCGGTGGGAGTTCGTCGCGTGCGGTTGGGTCGTTGTTGTCGTGGATAACGCTGGACGTAGTGATTGACCTTAGGATTACGTCAGTGGATCAATTTCTTTTTTTTAAAATTTAAATTAATGGACTTTTTATTTAAATTAATTTTAACACTTTAGTGAATGGGTAGGGGTACTCATTCAAAAGGGGGGGCCGCATCTGGGTACCCTGATGTGAATAAGTCCGCCTGCGCACACCCCCACAACCAACTACCCAGGGCTTGTGGGGAAGAGGCCCTTGTCCCCTGGTCTGTTTGGGAATTTTAGGGGGGACCCCACATCTTTTTTTTAAATCAGCCATACTGAGCCGGAGTGAAAAGCTGAACGTCGTGTGTTACCGCCACGCCCCCTCCTGCCCCTGAATGCACTAGTGTGCCTGCGTCCCGGGTGCGGGCGATCGCACTGTTGGCGGGGGGCATGGCTGCGGTGCCATTGACTTCAATACAACCCCACACCTCCTTCCGCACCCGAACGCAGGGAGTCGGCCGGCTTACATTCCAGTGCGTCCTAGAGGCCCCGGCATCCTGTCCTCCCGTGGTGCTCGTGTGGTCGACGTTGCACATTGGGAGAGGTGTCCTGCCCCTTTCCATCTGCAGCGTCTGACACATTCAGCCGCACGAGCACTGCGGGAGCATAGCTGTAGCCAGCTTCTTTTGCACCCAAGGCAAGAAAAAAACAAGCCCCCCAACAAGCTTCTGATGTCATGCAGTGCCCTGCCTTCAGGATTTTTTTTGCTGTTTTTTATTTCACGGCTGGCTCCGCCCAGCTGTCAGAAGCAGGCTGTCGGCCAGCTTCGGCTTTCAGCGCCGCTCAGCTGAGGCATATGCCTTCGGCTCGACTGAGCCACTCGGCCAAGTTCGGGAGCTGTAGGGCTATAGTGAATAGCCTGTACAGCAGCCCTTCGGTTCTACTGAACCGAAGGGGTCCTGCTGCCGAAGCTAGCCGAAGCTAGCCGAAGCTAGCCGAAGGATTGACCGAAGCTACGGCTAGATCCTTCGGCTGCTTTGTGAATAGACCCCATTTTTTTAACAGTATAGGCTGTAGATCTGTGGTGTCTGCTACTTACACCAGTCAATTTAGGCCTATTACCGCTGTATAAAAACATCAGGTATCACAGCCAAAACTACCTTTAAAAAGTCAAGATGAATCAGATTGGGGTTTTGCTGCTGCTGTATTTAGCCAAGCAACATATAAAAATGTAAAAGTATAAAATGTAATTACAAATGTAATGACAAAATGTGTCGCTGATGCTGTCCGTGAGTATTGTTCTGTTCTGTAACACAACATGTAGCTTAAAGGCATCTCCTAAGTATGTATTTGACAGAATTGTTTCCCCATGCCACCTTTGAAGTCACAAAAAAAAGGATGATTTTTTGGTACATGTTCCCCCTTCAAGTGTCCAGCTCCCCATGTCCTTTATTTGATGATCCTTTGCCTATTAGCCTTAAACATTACCAAAATGTATTTTTAAGATTGACCCCAATAGAAGTCAGATTTAGGCTTCTCAATTCTCTGACTTTATAATTGGTTCAATAAACACCCTGTGAACTGAACCCTCCGAAGGGGTCCTGGGGCCGAAGCCAGCCGAAGGATCGGCCGAAGCTACGGCCAGATCCTTTGGCAGCTTTGTGAACAGACCCCATAGTCTGTCATTCCTACTGAAATCATAACAAACCAGTCACTGACATCAATATATATATATATATATATATACACACACACACAGACAGTATATAATGGGTATGCTTGGGCTCACTGGTTGATGCTGCCTTTATGTTGCAGCAACGAGTTTTTATTTGATAGTGCTGCATATAATATTCAATTTCACATATCATTTTAAACATATATTTACATCAGGGTTGATATACAATATGTAGAGACTCAGTAAATAGCACTTTTCTATCCACTACACAATGGATCCCAAATTTGAATGTGGTCACAGTTACACATAATAACTAAAAAATACAGCAGTTGTTTTGCTTTGGGCAAGTCCTGACTCTTTAATGAACCATGTATATGCCATTGCTTTTATTTTTGTAGTTTTCTCAACATTCTTCCAAATGATTCATTATTGTTTAAAATTATCTGCAATGTTATTGTGTGTAACAGATAGTAGTTTTACTACATTTCCGTTCCAAATAGCATATAACATTGCCACATTAAAATAATTTGTAGTGCAGTTTTTTTTTATTACAATCAAATCTAATTTTGATAGCCCTTTGTCCTTTGACAGTAGGACAATACAAAAGATGCCATCAAAAAATAGAATGAGTGGAATGCAGGATTTCTACAGTTGTGTGGGAAATCACCCCATGCCTTGCAGAGATTCAAAAGGCATACCAATAACTGTCACAACTTAACCAAATTAAATATTTTTATCGATTCCTACTGAGAAATAATTGGACACAGAAAGCACATACTCTCTAATGCATTACACCTAAGAATATATAAAACAATTACAAAGCTTCCAATGTATGAAAAACCTGTCATAAGATAAATATGGTGTTTACAATGGGCTTTTGAATTTGCATCATGTCATAGTGCCCTTTTAGCTTTGGTATTTTCTAGGTCACCTAATTTCACTTTAATATCACTTGCTTATACCTGTTCTAAGTCAATGACTCAGAAGCCAGAGGATTAGCATGGCAGTCAGGCAACTAGAAGTTGGACAACAGTGGAAGCCCCTGTTTTTTTTTAATTACAGCTTTCCTTTAACCAATGTCAGCCCGCATAGAAGATGCAATCTTTTACAGAGCAATTGCTGGCAACAGTGAAAATAAACCTTAACTTAGTATACATTTTAAATATTCCTGAGAAGGCCCGGGCCTATGGCTGGGACTGCAGACATGCTGTGGTGTGTCTTCTTCCACTTACATATTAATGTATGTGGAAGTGTTTGCAATAAGCTCAGAAAGAGGGTACATTTTAATAATAACAAAAACATCAAAAACCATAGTTGATTACATTTTTTTTGGAAGATATTTCTACCTTCTACTATATCTACTTAGACCAGTTCCTGTGGAAGACTATTACATATTTGTACAACTTTTCCAATAAAGAACCTTCATAGCATGCCTTAAATGGTTTACAAACTTTATTCTGAAATGTTCACAATGGAGGTAATTTAAAGGGTGTTGGAAAATAAATGTATACACTTCACAGACAGAACATTCTGGCTAGAACATGTACAGGCTATTCTAGATTAGTGGGCCAGATTTTGTGAAGAACTGGAGATGGACTGGTAGCATTTCTCCTAGAATAGTCACTGTAAGCACCAATGTTAAAGGTGACTGTCCCCTTAAGAAAGTCATGTATGTCAGACAGTGATTATAAAATAAGCTGTGGTGGTGTTGATCTTGAAAAATAAGACTTTCTTGTCCCTGATGGCTGGGCACTTGCACTTTGTCCTGAGCTTGGAATAGATAGGGAGGAATGAGCTGCAACTGAGGATTGCACAGCACCTTCTGAAGTCTCAAGATGTGTCATGCATCACGTGATTTTGCACCATCATTAACATCTCGCTGGAGATTAATTAATTTCTAATAGGTGCTCAGCATAGACACATGAAACCAAAGCAGAATACACTATTATCACCATACTCCAGTTTTCTAAAAACACTTTCATTGACTCAAGTCAGTCTACTATACATAGGCGTAACTACAGGGGGGCTGGTTGCGACATGCAATGAAAATTATTAGTGCCCCCCCAGATTTGACTGTTGTATCTTATGTGCCCCCCCTACATATTGTTCCTAGAGTCGCCACTGCTACTATAGGATAGGGTTGAGTTACTTAAATTGGTCTTAGCATAGTGGAGTTTGGTTGTCTCAGTCGAGATGCAAGTAGAATAATGGCCTGTCCTAGTTTATTGATATAGTGTTGCTTGCTGGTTTTGTCTCAATAAAAAAATTAAAAGAAAGTTCACCTAAAGCACTGCTTGAACTAAAAATCAAGGGTCACTCATTACATCAGATCTCCCTTCTACTTAACATGTACTTACCTCCTTACCATGACTTTGGCCAACTGTAACTAGGATAGGGTGACATGATCCTTTCAACATAATCCTAGGAGCAATGAGGATTCCAAATCTCACCTTGCGAGATTTGAGATATTTAGCATTCCCTGGACTCTTGTTGAACAGATCAGTGCAGAAACTAGAGTTTAGGGAAGTACATATTCTAATTTTTGTCCTTGTGTGTTTTTGTACACCCATCAGTATTATGAAATGATAGTTCAATGGAACTGCAGCCAACTTGGAACATCAGCCAGATTTTAATTTCTGCCAATATCCTCAAAAAGGAAGATTTTCTTTACTTTATTTCTCCATAATGGTGGTCTTCAAATCAGGAAATCTATAAAGTGTGGATAGGTTGCTATAGCTTTCTTTGTTTTGAAAAGCTGCTTCTTCCCATTTCCTTTCCAAGGGCATTGTTTACCAAGACAAAAAGTAAGGGCAAAGGGTTAGTTTGCACATTCAACTGTTCACCGTGTGTATAATATACAGGAAAACCACAAGCACAAAGACTCAGAAGCAAATTTCTCTTTATTTCAAACATATTTACAGTAAATACATCATTCAAGTCAGTTGCACAGAGGAATTGTAATAATTTAAAAAGGATATGTTTAGTCTCACTGTTTTATTTTCTCAGTTATATCTTACACTTCCATTTCCCATTGATTGTTTTGGCTATTTTTGCTAATAATATTGCAGCAACCTAACCTTTCTTCTTTGAGTTTTAAGTTTCTAGATATACATGTAAATTTGCTAATATCGCATATATAGACTTGTAAGTGCTCCCTTCAGTGGTTTTCTGGACATTGGCATCATCATCCTAGCTAAATGTTTGATGAGAAAAAGTCATTGTAGGATAAGCTACCTGTACAGCATATTGTTTTTGAGAATATATGTAGCATGATCTAAAATATTATGCGAATATAAGTTTTCCTATACCTAAAGCTAAACTCCGGGCTGGAAAAAAATACCCTTGCATTGGGGTCCCCCCGCACTGCAAAGGGTTAAATGCTGATTTTGCCAAAAGGTAGAGTTAGACTCCCACCACCTGTACTCCTCCACAAAGGGCTGTTAGTCCTGCATTGTGTGTGATGATGTCGAGGGACCACTCACAGCCTGGAGCATCAGAGAGAAGAGACAGGGAGAGCACTGCAGCCTGCTGGAGTGGGGGTTAAGGCCAAAGTTCAGCTTTAAGAAAACCAAAATATATGCACAATAATAATAGCAATATCATTGAAGAATATTAGTTCTCCAACTCCAAAGCAATAGATGAACATATTCAGCCTTATTTTTAACAATATTATAAAAATAAAAAAAATCAATATAATGTAAAATACAATGTTATTTGCATGCTTATTTAATTGCATAACAGAAATTAACAGGATTTGATATATGTACAGAAAGGAGAGCTGTATTTGGAATTATTTACTGTAATGATGTAATGGAAATAATATGCTAAGCTCCCAATTGTTGAGGAAATATTAAAATGTATTTTTCAGATTTTTTTTCTGTGTTATTGAAATTTTCAAACTTTATCATACCTGGGATGTCTACTGGACTCTTGTTTGGACAGATTTAGGTGAGTTATTCCTAGGATTTACTAAGAACTACAGGCCTACAATGTAAAACAACATATTTGCTTGAAAAACAATGTACCGCTTTTGGTACCTAAAATCCTGAATAATCATACCGCCAGGGAGGTTAAAAAGAAAAAAGAAATAAATGAAATTCACAAATGAAAAAATTAAGGTTTTACAACATATGAAATGCCTCTTCTTTTTCTTGCCAGTGAGATCTACCTTTATAGGAAATCTTTTAGATCAGATAATCTTTATAAATAGGTTTTTTTTCAAACAATTGAAACATTAACACCTTACACATGAATTTTTTTAAAACAAGACAGCAAAATCAAAACAAAACAAGAAAAAAACAAAAAAAAACCATACCTGTACCACAACATGACAAAAGCCTGAGCACCCATTCTCTACCCCCCTTAAACTTCTTATCCATTAAAGTTTCGGGTTTCCATCTTTTAACCCAGAGAAAAGAAAAAAAAAAACAGCTCCAAACAAAAATCGTCATAGGGGTACTCTTCTCTCAACAGCTTCCCTTACCCGGCTAACAGGATAAATATACCTCTTCCACCCGCTTCCGCAAACTGTATACTATAACCTAATTGACATAAATTAATTTTTTATAGCATCTATCAAGCCAGTCATTCACCTCCCTGAAGGAATCAAAAAAATGCACTGAATTGTCTGATGTATCCTCATTCTCGCAGGATAAGTCATTGCACATTGGAGGTACAGACGTTGTGATCTTTTCTTAACCAACTTCATTTTTGGACCTCTGGTGAAAAGTCTAGGAATATCATTATCTTGCCATTATTGAAGAACACATCTTGCAAAAGTCTCGATCTTCTCATTATAGCCTCCTTGTCTCTATAGTTTAGTATACATATCAAGAGGGGGCGGGGCATGCTACCAGGAATTGGTGTTCTTGCAGGCACCCTATGGGCACGCTCAACTGCAAACAATGGAGATAAGTACTCTTTACCAATTGTTTCTTGCAGCCAATTTTCCACAAACTCAACTGCATTATCGCCTTCCACCATTTCGGGGAGACCTACAATGTAAATTATTGCGACATGAATGGTTTTCAAGATCTTCCACTTTCTATATATTTATGTCCATACTCTGCATTGTTTTTTGAGTGAAAATATACTCTGTGTTGTTTTTTGAGTAGAAATAACTTATCTTCAATAGTACACACACGATTTTGTAGCTCAGAGATACGTTCCCCTGCCTTCTGCATATCATGCTGCAACAGCGTAATGTCTGCCCATATACCTTGTACTTGATCTGCAAGACACACCACTGATGCGGTACATTGGCTAATAGCTATCATCACATCTTTCAGAGTTGGTTCTGGTGCTTGTATCTCATTTCCACTCTCCTCCATTTGCACAGCTAAAGATGCAGTAGTCAATTTAGCCATCTGGCCCTGTAACTCAGAGCTGCCCCCACTCTGGTTAATTTCAGTTAATGATTCCTCCATGCCTCCCAAGCCATCCCTCTGTTGTTTCCCATTTAACTTGGCTGCTTACCACCTGCTTCTCCTCAATTAACTCCACTCCCTTGGCCTCCAAGACCCCTACCTATCTCAGTGCACCTTCAGGGAAACCTACAACTTTCTCCTCCTCTTCCTCTTTCTGCGGGGGTCCACCAAGGCTCTGTTCTCTGGCCCTTTTTATTCTCTAACTACACCTGCTCTCTCAGTAAGTTGATAACCTCCCATGTACTCATGTTCCAATACTATCTCTATGCTGAAAATAAAAAGACTGATTTATTACATGTAAATACAAAATACAATAAATGTTGGGGATCAAGATGCCCTATTCTTTAGGGCTAAATTTTCTGCATATGCTTGCACCAGCAGAGCTCATAAAACATCTACAAGCTGCCCAATGCAGACAATATTTCTTCAAACATCCTGGCCCCAACTCTTTTTTTGCTACTTGTTTGTATTAAATTATTATTATGCCCCCCTTCTACTGAAAAGTATAGTTCAGAAAACATCAGCCCTGAAGAAGAGGGTGTTTTTGTGCCATGAAACATGCTGATTTGCAGCTAAATCATCTTGACCTATGTTTTTTAGCTTTTCTTTTAAGGATACTATTCATTAGGGATGCACTGATACTTGTTCAGATACCAGTGCCCATACTTGGCATTTTTATGAGACCTACCAGGGTTGCAGCGTTTGCAGCTGGGACCTTGCTCTGGCGCTCTACCACTGTCCTGAAATCATTAGTCTGTATTGTTTTAGAAAAACTGTCACATGGCAATAAACAAAAATGTATCAGTACTTGTACTTGTAAGTACTTGGGCAAGTATGAGTACTTGTACTTGCAAAAATGGTATCCCTAATATATATTTATAAAAACAAAATGATACATTAAAACAGAGATGTACAAATCCCAGGAGCTCCGTATGCTCCTTACAAATGACAGCTGCCTCCTAACTTTTGAATTGTTCTCTAGTCTAGCCTTGGAGCTTGAAAAGTATCAATACTTGTACCTAGTACAGTACTTTGTATCGTTGCATCCCTACTATTGATACCAATTAATCAAGTGTCCCCACCCATGCACTTTGGTGTTTGGCCACTGCCATCTGGTAAGTCACAGTTGCTGGTTTATAGGTGGCACCAAACATGGACCATACTGTGCAGAACAATGTTGTGTCCATGCACCTAAAGCAGAGGACTGAGGTCTGGAAGTATGGCTCTGCTGGTGATGCCAGTATGTGACAGAGATGCTGGACCCAAGTATTTCAACAGAAAAAATTGTTATCAATAATATAATTGACACTAGCAAGCAAAGTGTATTAATTTAGTTATATGTGGGTTTTTTCAGTATTAGCAACATTTTCTGTAGGTCACATTATATATTTTTTACATAAATGAATAATTAATAAAATTGAATATTTGTTTATTTGTTTAGAGTGTTTAATATATTATGGTAAATAGCAATGAATGAGAGACCAAAGGAGTCTTTAAACAGCAGAAGATATTTATTCAGCAAAAAGAAACAGAACAGCATTTTTTAGCACAAAAACATTTCAGGGCAGATAAATTAAGGAGGCATGTCACCAGCACTTAACATTCTCTCATTCAATGGTATGTAAGAACTGCTGTATTTTGCTGGTTAAGCACTTGTTTCAGAAATGTTTTTTTTTCTTTTTAAGCAGAGGTATACTGTAAATGTAAAGGTGATCTCTGGTTAAAACAAGAAATCCACTACTCCTTTTACCCCTTTCTATTTAGCTAATCACTGGATTTAATTTAAAAAAACAAAAAGTAAAAGCCATGTTTACTTACCTGAGATCACAGTACAAGTCTTCTTTCTTCTGGTCCATATTGTGGGAGGTTTCTTCCTTCAGTATCCAACTTGCCTCCTGCTAATGTACCCTGTTTCCCCGAAAATAAGTCCTACCCCGAAAGAAAGACCTAGCACTATTTTTCAGGATTTGTGTAATATAAGACCTACCCCGAAAATAAGACCTAGTTTGGTGGTAGCATGTGAGGGGGAACTTGCAGGAGAGATGTTATCAGCCTGCAAGGACATACTGTATTAAGGGGATGACAGGGGACTCCCTCCGGCCAGCACAGTGACAGGGAGCACTCCAGTACCATACATCACCAACTGCTGGCCCCCTGAAGGCACTACTTAATGTAATGGTACTGTACTGTAATGTGTACCGGTAAATGGTACCGTACTTTACCACGCTGCCCACTGTCTGATGTCCCCACCGCTGCACCACTGGTACCACTGTCCCTGGCGGAAAAGGAAGCCGGCGCTGTAGAAAGCAAGGCTGCGGCGGCGGAGGGAGCAGAGCCGCATTAGCCGATATTCCGCTAGAGCGCCAGTTACTGTGACAGGCGCAGTGATACCAGATAACTTTGGATTGTTGTACATGAATAACTTTAGATTGTTGTACATTGTTTTTGCACTTTAAAAAAAAATAGGACATCCCCTGAAAATGAGACCTAGTGCTGTTTTTGGGGGCAAAAAAATAAGAAAAAAATAAAAATAAAACAGTGTCTTATTTTCAAGGAAACACGGTAGGCAATGCCCATTGCTTGCTAGACGAGTTCATCACAGAGCTCTAGAGTCTGCTCGCAGTAACATGGTGACTTCATGATGTAAGGGGTGGCAACAAGACTGGTCAGTCTTGCATATTTTGATTACCATTCTCCACTCCCATGTAGGCGCAGGGAAGGGTCTTGTGACAACAGATTCTATTAAAAGGGGCTTAAAGAACCTGAGAAATATCAACCTCCTGAGTAATGCGCACTAAAAGAAGCTAAAGCCAGATCACATATGTTTGCTTTGGAAACCTTAAATTCTTCTTTGTGCTGGTAACTTCATACACACATTTGGTCACATGACATTAGCTGAAGGAGAGCAGAGTTAGGCCCAACTAAAAGCTGGCCAATTTTGCCCAAACATCACACCCTTTGTAAGTTCACAGAACTGAAGGGAATATTTCTGTAAAAAGGTATGTTCTCGGTATATATCTGTACCCTAGCTAAGCCTACACATATTACTCAGAAAAAGGTTATTTCTTTCTTGTCCATTGATAGACACATAAATTCTTCGAATTCTTAGACATCGGATTATACTGCCACCTACAGTGAAATGGATGCTGTCAACAAAAGAGCCGTTGTCCAGTGCAGGAAGTCCTTGCCCACAACCGTCATGTCTCAGTTTTTTGCTGCTGTCCTCAGAAGAGTGGTTGTGTCTTAATAGGTAATTATGCCAGTGTCTCACATGCCATGCCATGACATCACTGATCCCTGAACTTACACAGTTGGAACTTGTCTTGACACTCTAAAAGCAAAAGGCAAGACTAACACCAGTGATGCCAGAACTGCCTATTAGGCACACCTGGCATGCCTATTTGTTCACACCTGGGCGTTTTTCAGCGCTGATCGAAGCGCTGAAAAACGCTCAGCAAGTGAAATCCCATACTTTCCTATGGGCATGGTTCCCACCTGGGCGTATTTCCGCCCGTGGAAATGCGCTGAAAAACGTCCTACGCCCAAACAAGTACAGGAACTTCTTTGGGACGTATTTCGGCGCGTATCCATTGTTATTCCCGAGTGTGGCTCGGGGTTAATAAAGCGGTAACCCCGAGCCAAACTCGGGAATACAGCATAGGTCTTACCTTGTCCGGGATCCCCACTGTGTCCTCCGGCAGCTGCCGTCTTCCGGGTTCTGTCCCTTGCGAGCGTCTGCGTCACAGGGGGGGGTGGAACCGGAGGGAAGTTTGAAAAGTAAGAAAAAAAGATAGAGAAAATAAAGGAACCATTTAAAAAAATATGCCGCCAGAGAGGTATAAAAACGCGCATTTCACTGAACGAAAAAACGTGCTAAAAAACAAGCTGAAAAACGAGCAGAAAAAACGCGCCTATAGTACGCCCTGGTGTGAACCCAGCCTTAAAGAAAAAACTCTGCCTCCAAATAATATCTTTTTATTACCTTTTATTACCCTTACAGGTTACCACTTTCACATTTATTACTACAACTTCATAATTACCTTAACCATCCTTATCTACTGTGTAACTATGAAAGATACCCTGGTGGAAATTCGTAGTTTGATTCTTCTGATGCAAGTGCAATAACAAATTAGCTATTCTGTCGACAATGTGAGACAATTGGAAAAAACACAGCCTGCTGGTATTTTGAAGAAAACTTTGAAGCAGCAGCTTTGTTCTACATCAACTAACATGCTTCCTGTTAACAAATCCTTCCCAAATCCTGGTGATATTTTCATTGCGAGTTGAAATGGCACTGGGATACCCTTTCTCAGCTCCACTTTCACTGCTGCACTTCCTTATAGATGGTAATGACAACATTTTATAAATAGCCAGCTACTTGTCACACATGACAGCAATGATTTTTTTTTTAATTAAGAGCATCTGTGGATGATTCATCTCTGCTTTACTTGCACTGTCAAAAGAAATATTTGTTGCCACTGTAACCTGAAAGCTAAAATAAATAAGCAAATGAAAAAAAAACATGGAATAGAGAGTGTAAGTTTTATGTTAAAACTTTAGAATAAAACATACAAATAAATATTTGCCAAAAACAGCAATAAAGAAATAATATTTGCATACACAGTCTGCAAACTAACCTAATTACAGTCTGTCCATATAACTTCCAGTTTTGCTCACTAATGCAGTCACTAATAATTCAGTCACTAAGAACTCTCCCACTGGTCCTGCCTAAAGGTGCCCATACACTGTGCGATTATCGCACGATAATTGCAGGAATTATCGCGATCCTACGATAATCACAAAGTGTATGGCAGGCTTTTGTCTAAGAAGCATGTTCGAAAACCAGCCGAATATCTTACGATTTTCGTCTGGTTTGTGGCATGCTCGGGAGACAAATGCCGAACGGGCCAGTGTGTGCACGCGCACACTGCCCGTTCAGCATTGCGGTCATCGGAAGCCCGCCCCTCAACTGTCCAAGATGGGCAGATCATACGTTTTTTTAATTACTTTACAACCATGGTTGTAAAGTGTATGGCCACCTCAACTCTTGCTTTTTGTCTGTATGTTTGGCAAATTGTGAGAATCAGCAACAACCTTATATGTGCAGCACAATATATAAGAGGAATTGATGTTCATATTAACATATACAAGTATATGTATGGCAAATTCACTCTGAAATGTCAATAATGGCTCTGTGACACTGAGATATCATCATACTCGGTCTGTCTGTGCTATAGGGTAGGCATGTATGGGGAAAATGGGTGTGTACAAAAAAGAAGCATGGGGTAGTCCATAGAAAATCACCAGAAATTGAAAATAAACAAATTCTTTGGCATGAGTTACTATAATTTTCAAGATATTTCACTCATATTTTGTTTTGCGTGAATCAGTTCACTTCTCCTTAGTTGCTGTTTTGTTATACACTAAAACTAAGTGCATTAAACAGACAGATTAAAGCAAAGCGTCTTCTTTCATTTGCAATTACACATACATTATTTTGTGTATGAAAGTTTTATATGAATTCTTATTCTTATTTGTTTTATTTTTTAAGAATTAAAAAAGTTATTGTAGGCACTTACTGCCTTTAACTTACTGCCTACCACCCAGCCCCACTACAGCCCTCACATTGTTGCACAGTGTAAAGATGACCATACACTTTACAACCCTCGCAAGACTTTTGTCTTGCGAGGGTTTTTAAAGAAATTAAAAAACATACAATCTGCCCATCTTGGACAGGCAGATCGTACTTGCGATCATCGCAAGCCCGCCCCCCTGACGGGCGGGCTTCCGATGACTGCAATGCTGAACGGGCAGAGTGCGCGTGCGCACACTGTCCCGTTGAGCAACTATCTCTCGATCCTGCTAAAAACCAGCCGAAAATCATACGATTCTCGGCTGTTTTTCCAAAATGCTCGAAATACAAAAGTCGTGCGACTGTACAGTAGAAACGGTCGCACGCCTTCCATACACTGCACGATTATCGTACGATCGCGGCGATTTCCCGCGATTCTCGTACGAGAATCGTGCAGTGTATGGGCACCTTTAGATACATCCCCATCCTTCATGTGATAGTGCTTAGGTGTGTTGATTGGCCATTCTGGAGACCATGCTAATGTGCACCACACCTGGAAGAAAGGGAATTTATAATAGGGTTGCAGCAGAAATTGGGGCAGCAAGCAGGAGCAGTCAAGGTTAATTAGGGCACTGGAGTGTTTCTACTATGCATCCGGGATAGGGGTGTTTATTTAGGTATGCTTTAACTGTAGTAAATATTTTATTTATAATGAGCAATAACTTTATAAAACTAGTCTTAGTAAAATTAGAGTTATAAAATGGAAACAAACAACATTTACATATTCATGGGACCAGCTGTTTTAGGAAAAAGGATCTGCATGAAATATTAAAAGTAAGATTTTAATTCCACTTAAGCATTGCATGAACTGCCTAAAGCTTTTTCAACACACACACTCCCTCCCTCATTTCTAGAGCAACTGCACAAGAAACTTGGATATTATTCACTATTGGCCTACACTCTCTTTTCCTTACAGCAGTAAGTTCAGACACCTAACTGATTTTCTGATAAAAATCATTTCAGTTTGTGTGGTGGGGACTATTGTTAATATAATACACAGAAGAGGCATGGGTACTTACACTACACTAAACTATACCACAACTTAAAATATATATATTGTTCATTTAAATGCCCCAGCGCAGGTGTTTTAGTGAACTCAAGTTCTTTCACAAAGAGTGAAAATGACCTCTTTAGTAGTTCAGCGCTATACTGTTTGTTGGTGCTAACATAATTGCCCTGTTTTACTAATGGCTTGCTCATTGACCGTTGATTCCAGGTGATTCAGCAGATGTGTCTGGTTGATCTACATTTGTGAATATGTGAAGCATGTATTCTGGTTTAGTACATTAAAGGTGGTGCACACTCACTGCCCTTCCTTTCCTGGCCCCCCAAGCTGCATGCCTGGAGAAGGTTCTGTTTTTGAATATTAAGGAGAACCCTATACTGTTTTTATCCCTCTTTTATATGTGCACTTTCCCTTTAATGTGTAAACCTTATCTGAATCTGGGATAAACATTTTATTCTTACACAATTAATATACATGACTAGGGGGTCAAGGGATCACAGAACAGCAATTAAATGTAACTGCTAATAGGGTTGCCACCTTTTCTTCGGGTGAAACCCGAACACTCCAGCGGCGCGCGTGGCGGGGGGGAGAGGGGGTTGTTTGGGTGGGGCGAATAGGCAGCCAGGAGAAAGAGTAAGGAGACTCTCTTTAGAGGACTACAAATCCCAGCAATACAAAATAATATGGGGCTACATACTTTGTGTTGTTCTGGGGTGGCTCTCGGTTGAGGACTCCGCGGGCTCTCGGGTGGGGACTCCGCAGGCTCTCGGGTGGGGACTCCGCGGGCTCTCGGGTGGGCTGTGCAGGCTTTCAGGAAGGCTATGTGGTGTCTTGCCAGGGGTCCAGAGGACTACACATCCCAGCAATACCTGTATCTAAATGAATAACCATGTTACACAGTATTCACACCAAACCATTCTCAGCATACTGCAGTCTTCTCTATACAGATAGAAATCTATAAATGTGACAATAAGGGCCTCGTTCACACCAGTTGCAGTGCGTTCTGGCCCTAACGCACTGCCTCGCATTGCGGCCGGCTGACTTTTTGGTGGGGCAGGAGGGGGCGTGGTGGGCCATTGAAGTGAATGGCACCGTAGCCACGTCCTCCAGCCACAATGTGATCGCCTGCACGGGATCGCAAGGCACATATTGTGCCTGCGGTCCGGTGCAATCAAAATAGTGCTTGCAGCATTTTGATCGCACCGGACTGGACCGCAGACACAATGTGCCTTGCAATCCCGTGCGGGCGATCGCATTGTGACCGGAGGGCACTCACCCTCCATCCATCTTCCCTCGCTCCCCCCTCCTCTCAGCTGTTTCCCCGCCATCAGCAACAACCGATCTCCGGTTCAGTAGCCTTTGGCTTCTGCCGTCAACCAGCATACCCACCCACCACTGTTAACCCTTACCTGCCTTGGCAGCATCCTGATCGTATCCAGGTCCAGGTCCCACATGTCTGTGATGTGAGGCTGGGTCAACATTTCAGCAGAAGCGCCGGACCTCCTCGGCAGCCGAACTTCTAAGAAAAATTTTAAGTGCCGGTAACGGAACTTAGTGTCTTGTGTCCGGGCATCAGCTAGCGTGACGCCCGGGCGCAAAACTCAAAAACCGGACTGTACAGGTGAATCCCATACGGGTGACAACCCTAGACCGGGAGCGATGCAGATTACATCACTTCCAGACCCATAGCTGTCAGTGCTGGGCTCCCGAAGCCTGCGATCTGCACTTAAATAGCTTATTTAGAGTGTAAAGGTGACACTGGGGGTCTTTTTTGGACTCCCAGCATCACCTTAACCCTTTCGCTGCCAAGCCCTCCGGAACATTTTTCAAATCAGCTGGCCAAGCCATTTTTGAATTTTCTGCAATTTTTTCCTATTGGTTTGATTTTCAACTGCTGCGTTGCTAGCGTTTGTAAAAGACCCCCCAAACCATATATTTTCTGAAAGCGCAGGCCCGGTAGAATAAAAAGATGGTGATACTAAATTTGTAGGCCCTGCGATAATTGCGCAAATGTTTCTCAAATTAATATTAAACCGATAAAAATACACAATTCAATTGTTAAAACACACCAAAATCAGTATCCGTGCACAAAATAAAAAATTTTCTGACTAAATCTAAAAGATAAAACTGTATTGAGTTAATAAATAACAAATATTAGCAAATTTGTAATTGCGCCTTTTTGCGAAAAGGTAAAAAAATGAAGGTATGCAAAACTGTAAATAATCGACTTATGTAAAAAATTGTTGGCTTGTGAGCCGCTGATGACAGCTATTAATTTAAAGGGGACAGTCTGCTGAACAGTTCTACTATAAGCTGATGGTCGCTAAAGCGACCATCAGCTTATAGTAGAACTGTAAATGCCAGGTCCGTACGACGTACTGAGCTGGCCAGCTGGAAGCACTTTTGTAGCTCCGTACGACGTACGTCCTTGGCAGCGAAAGGGTTAAAGAGCACCTGTCACTGCTAATATGCTATCACATGGGGGGCTTGTAAGTAAAGTTTAAAAAAATAAAAATAAATGTAAAAATAATGTAATTTAAAAAAAAGTATTTTATTGTGTTTTGGGGTACTAAATTTAACTTAAGTGCATTCTTCACTGAAAAATGCACTTAAGTTAAATCGCATACCAAACTCCCCTCTTCATTCTGGGGTAGGAGGGGACGTGGCGGTCCATTCAAGTCACTTGGTACTCTACTAGTCATTAAGGAGTCCTTGAAAATGAGGAATAATGGTCTCGCTATAACCTGGCTGAGTTCTTTAAGTACCTTGGGGTGCAGGTTATCTGGCCCTAATGCTTTATTTGCATTAAGTTTTTCAAGTCTATGTTGAACCCCGACTACCGTCAACCACTGTGGTAAATTTTGCAATGAGCTACTTGCATTCTTGTCTACATTAAACCCGTATTTTTCCTGAGTGTATACTGAGGAGAAAAAAGTAAAAAGAATTCAACAACACGGCCCTCTCCCTGTTGTTTGTGATTAAACTCCCGTTTTCATCCGTACTCAGCCAAATGCTCCGATACCTTCCCCGATTTCCAGTCAGAGAAAGTTTTCTTTTGACTGGCAGTGCAATAGGGGAACATGGACCCGCCTTCCGGCTTCCTGATTGGCCGGAAAGCTGGCTCCATGTTGATTTGCTAAAAAGCCGGCTTCCCGGCCATTTGGCATTGAGCCGGCCGAACAACTGGCTCAATGCTGATAGGCTGGGAAGCCGCCTTTCCAGCCAATCAGCATTGAGCTGGCTTCCCAGCCAATCAGAAAGCTGGGAGGTGGGTCATTACCTGCACCCTGGCTTCCTGATTGGCCGTAAAGTCGGCTTGATGCTGATTGGCTGGGAAGCCAGTTTTCCCGGCCAATCACATCGATTAGCCCGCCAAACAACATGGAGCCGGCTTCCTAGGCAATCAGGAAGCGGGCAGCATGCTATTGCCCACCGCCGAGCTTCCTGATTTCCCAGCAAGCCAGCTAAATGCCAGAGGAAGCACCGGTATTGGTACTCGGTATTGGTGAGTACCGAATGCAAAATATATAGGTGCTGGTACTCGATACTGAAAAAAACGGTTTTGGTGCATCCCAATACAGTATACAAGTATGGAGTACATACATTTTTTACATGTGCTTCAAATTTTCTCAAGATCTTTATTACCAATAAATTTAAAATAATTATGTTAGCAGCAGTAACATTATCTCACATCCAGTATTCAGTTTTAAACTTGTAATAAAATAAAATGCAGTATTATCACAGATCCCAATGCATTAAAGATCCAATTAAACAGTTTCCAGAGTTACAAATTCTGGAACTAATGTGCATCTAAATTTCTTAGCATTGCTATTCTAGCTGTTAATAGATCTTATTATCTCTGGTTTATAAATGGTATAGTGCCCTGCCACAGCATGTGATTTTAGCCTGGTTGCATTATGCTGAATTATAGGTTGCATATTTTGAAACAAAATTAACAAAATTTGTTTTAATCGCACAGTTTCATTTTGTCCTAATACATTGATTTGAGCTTTGCTACACAACATAGCTATTATATAGAAATCTAAAGGGAGCAATTTAGAAATAGTGTTTAAAGGACCAGTTAAGTTAAATGTTTTACCATTAAAGCTTGGTCTTTGCAGGGACAATTAAACCATTTCCAATATTGCTATCATTCTAACATTTTATTATACAGTTACAAATTAGTGTGATCAGTCAGTGTGATCAGATGTCAATAATCCTACTATCATGATTTGCATTGTGTGGAAAACTCATGAAATATTCTCCATGGGGCACACAATATCTGCTTACTCTGGGCAGGGTTTCTATTCAGGTGTGTGTTTGCCCGGACAGTGTTGATAGGCTTGATTGAGCTACATCACACTGTTTCTTTTATTTTTAGAACTCTTTTGAAATGTCACAAATTAATATTTTATTAAGTTCTATGGGCACACTATGGTGCAATGCAGTTGTACCGTGTCTCATTGAAGTGTGCTTAAAAAAAGTACTGCATGCCTTACTTTCTTAGTAGGAAACCATCGCAACATGGTGGTGTGAACAGTGCCCACCCATGAAAAGGCAAATTGCCTTGTATTGCAATCAGGCTGCACTGGAAAAAATGGCAAGCACAGCTGGAACACATATGGTGTGAACGGACCCTTATTCATGGGTATTTAGTACAGAATAAATACAAAGGAACTGCTTAATAGGGATGAGGTTTGTGTTCAGACTGACCATGACTGCGACTCAAACCCAAGTCATTTGCAGTTTAAGAACATAATGAAGTAACGTGGCCTTTCATGTCTATAGCAACCAATTTCCATCAGTGCACTTACTGGCCTGAACTGTGGTCAGGTGGCTGATAATGGCAAGTCCTGGGGATTTTTCTTATGTGCCAGCTTTATCCCTATAAACTTTATGGGTCCTAGTATCTTTTGTTCAGTGTGTGTGTTGAAAGTGGCATGGAGTATTTAGGGAATGTTCACAGAGTATTTGCAGGGAAAGATAGATGCTACTGGTGATTGCTGAAAATGTCTATATTTACATTAAGTTGCAGACACATTTAAAGTGTGTTGTAGAGTCATGTAGCAGATAAGGAAAAGATTACAGAGTTATGCAGGGACATATCTTTTTGTTTGTGTCAGCAACAATTGTCGTTGATGGGTAGCTGCTGGAGCCATCCCTCCACTCCCAACTTTTTCTTGATTGATGATTTTGAGTTTTGTTTTTTCTTTATTAAAAAGCTGGTGAGGGTCCTGTTGAAAAATTAATCTAGTTAAAGACTATGTGCAATACAATGTTTTTAGGGCTTTTTTATGTGAAATACATACACCCTAATGTTGGTTAATTGATTAAAAGTTCATGTCCTGCTCAAAAAGAATCCTAATGAAAGTGGCTAAAAGCGATGCACATACTCACTACAATATTATGGGTGCTTACTTTTTGTAAAATAAATACTATTATACTTATTTCCTTATTAAAAATAGCTAGTGTGGAACCTGTTAAAAATGGGACCTAGTCAAAGTGTTTAAATACTGTCTATGTAGTCACTACAGCTGCAGTGTCACAGGTCGGCTCTAACTATTGAGATGAGTGTATTTCACCCATTTTTCTCTTTTAAGTAGTGTAGCATTACACAATAATGGTGGCTCCTGATGAAGTGGGTTCTCCCCCAATAAAAGTAGGTACATTCCCTTCTCTTTCTGGAATCCCTCTAGACAATTCTTTGCCAGTCCAAGAATAGGTGTGCTTTGATTGTGGACCTTGGATGGCTACTGACCAGCACCTGCAGCAGGCCCAAGTAATGGAGCTTGGATTTGAATGGAGTGGTGAAAGTTTCTCTCTCATGTGGAAACAATTCTTTGTAATTTATGCTAATTTGGATGTATAGGCATAGGGTACTTTATGTATAATGTACTTTATAGGGTGTATCTTTACAGCAGAGTTTTCTGTACTAGTTATTTTAGGTAGGGCCTTTCACTATCTAGTTTTTTCACACTGTGTTATATTTATTAAACTGAATTGAAGCAAATTATATTACAGGTTTATGTCCATTGATGCCAAGGTGTCTGTACACTGTATTTGCATTTTTGTAATTCTGCATTTTTCATGGTTTCCTAAATATATGAATTAAGGTAAAGCCAGCAGAGATTGAGAGGTAAAGGAATAAAGTTCTTTACACTGTGTTGTTTAAAAACATGTACTGGGGCTGGTTTTACTGGACTAATAAAGTTCTGGGAGGGATGCACTCCGAGAACTGCATTTTTGTGGTTGCTGCACAGGTCCTGATTAATGCAGCTGAATCTAGCATTGAGAGTATGGGGTCTATTTACAAAGCTGCCGAAATGCCGTACCAGCCTGAAGTGAATAGCCGAACAGTGTTCGGCTCACTTCACTTCAGGTCGGTCTTTCACTCGGCTGCCTACGGCTGCTTAGTGAATAAACCCCTATGTGTCTCAATGGAAGGAGAGACCGTGTGTTGAATTTCAAGCTTGTTTGTTTGGAGCTAAGCCTGTCAGCAAGGACAGGAATCATTTCATGGACTGCGACTGTTTCCAGAGTGGAAACTTACTAGGCACAAGGGACTACTACAAAGAGTAATGGTGGCCATACACTAGTACATTTTCGATCAGAAATTGTAATTTCTGCCACGAACCCTCAATCGATTATAGCTCGAATACCCCATCAAGCATAGTCATTACTGACCTCTGTGTTACATCACTGCACTCTGCGTTACATTACTGGCCTCCACACTCTGCATTACATTACTGGCATCTGCACCCCATGTTACATTACTGACCTCTGCACTCTGCGTTACATTACTGACCTCCGCACTCTGTGTTACATTACTGCCCTTCGCACTCTGCGTTACATTACTGACCTCTGCACTCTGCGTTACATTACTGACTTCAATACTCGGCATTACACTACTGACCTCCACACTCTGCGTCACATTACTGACCTCTGCATTTTTCAAATTGACTCATGTGTGTTAGGTTCAGCGCTTTTTGGGGACTTTGCGGCAGCCTTCTATGGAGCCACGCAATTCCTGCTTACAGCGCTTCTGCCACCCTCCCAAATCCTCCTTAGGCCCTCCGCACCCTTCCTGACATCAGGCCAGAACCCCAGAGTAGAATGGCAGCACAAAGTATGTTGCAAATCCATATACTATTATTCTGCATTGCTCTATGTTTTGCTGGGATATGTAGTCCTCTATAGCTGATGGTATCATTCCGCATTGCTGTATAATGTATTGCTGAGATTTGTAGTCATCTATAGCTGGTGGTATTCTGCATTGCTGAATAATGTATTGAGGGTATTTGTAGTCCTCTATAGCTGGTGGTATTCTGCATTGCTGTATAACACTGGGGATTATTTACACAGCCCTGCTGAAATTGCTTTGAACTATAAAGAAAAGCGTTTGAGAGTGTTCCTCTCTTTCTCAGGTCTAAAGCAATACCTGAGGAAGAAAGGAAAACTCTATATTTTGAAACAATACGTACAGACTATAAGGTCTATATTAATCCAATGAGCAGCCACTTTTATAGTCTGCTGAGACAGTGTCAAGCTGGCTCTGGCCTGCTCAGGCATGGCCAGGCTGCATACTTCCACAGAACAGCTTCCAACCTGGCCTGATTTCACCTGGACATGCCCAGAGTGCGCAAAACATTGTTCATAGGTCTCTTGCAGAAACAAAATACAAGAAAAACATGACGAAACTGAAGATTTTAATGAAACGGTATGTGATGGGCAAATTTGGATGTAATTTTCGTGAACAGCAGCCAAAAATCTATAAGGTACACTCAACAGTGTTCAAGAAGCAAAAACTTTGTTGTGCAGTGTAATCTTAAACAATGCATAGCTTATTACAAATATTCATATAAAAGAGCAGTGACCATAATATGGTTTCTTTTAACATAAGTTGTAAACAACATGCACATACTAGAGAAATAAAAATACTTCAGGAGAGCTAATTTTCCCATGCGGAGGGCTGCTCTTCAAGACTTAGACTGGGAGGAAATATTGTCCTAAAAAAACACAGAACAGAAATGGGAATGTTTCAAATCAGTTGTTCATAAACACACTGCAAAATATATTCCCGTAAGCATTAAGATTAACCCTTTCATGACTGAGCTTGTTTTTTGTTTCTGTTCGTGAATGACTGACACACTTTTGACATTTGTAATTCCATGTCAGTAATATACTTTCTTACAAAGTGCACCCACACATATTATATATTGTTTTTTAGAGGACAGATAGGGCTATATATTTATATCAGATATGTGTACCTAACACCTGAATTAGGACAAATAAAATATTAAAATTGAGGAAAAAGCGTAAAGAAAACACTTTTTCCCCAGTTTTGATTTGTAGTATTGTTTAGAAAAATATCACAGCTAAAAAAAATGCATTAAATACATTAATTTATTTTTCCTTTATTTGGAAAAACCTCACATTCCTATGATTTCTAGAAATGTTTCTGTACTTCTAACTCTAAAACCTAACATTTTAATCTTTTTTCTCTAAAAGATAAAGCTAAACGTGGTCACCTGGCATACAATGTTACTGTCACTAAGCATCACTTAGTGACAGTGACATACTTTAAACATCACTGTCATGAGGGGTTTTAAATTTTGTTAAAAATTAACCCCTTAGGGCATACGTGTCAAACTCAAGGTCCGCGGGCCAGAACCGGCCCGCAACGGAATTATCTCTGGCCCGCCTGATGATTAATCTTCATGGGACTGCAGAGCCGGAGAGCTGCTGCCGGCCAGAGGACTGCATTACCCAGCGGGCAGCCTGGCAGCAGCACAGCGTGACAAGGAAGGTGTGGCCGTGAGGTGACTGAGGGGGTCCCCAGGTCCAGTCCAGATGACGTGAGATGCTCCTTGGCGGGAATCAGGATCCAACACAGACGACAGAGAGCCGGGAGAGCTGCAGCCTGCAGGTACTGTGCTGTGACACTGTAAGTCAGCATATCACTCCCCTTCTTCTCCATCACTTCTTCTGTACTGTAAAAGTCATGGAGAAGAAGGGGAGTGATATACTGAAAGTAGTATCTGTGGCACCTGTGTACCTCCTGCCTCCACACTAGTATTTAATCTAATAGTTTGATCTCTATTATTTAAATTATAGTAAA